>NW_023425471.1:36309971-36579971 GCF_014108245.1 Pipistrellus kuhlii
TAATATAAAGTACATTCACAGCAACACCTAGATGACTGTATGATTAAATAACTGAGTACTACAGCCTAGCCAAGTTAACACAAAAGTAACCAGCACAATATCTTATAGGGACATATAATTCTTAGCTTTATTTATTTATTTATTTTTTGCATTTGACCACTAAATAGAGAAATTGTCCTTATTTTTTTCTCTAAATAATTATGTGAATATTCTTTTTATGTTTTTTATTGAGTTTAGATAGATGAGAGAAAGTCATTGATTCACTGCTTCCTGCACACCCCCTGTGGGGGAATGATCCTGCAGACCACACACCCCCAACCCCGCCCCGGCTTGTTCCCTGATTAGGTTCATAGGTCAATGCTCAACCACTGAATCAGACTGGATGGGTAAATATTCTTAATAGAGGTTAGATTTATTATCTTTAACATTTTTCTTCCTGGTAGCTAACAAGATATTTTATCTCTAACTTGCTAATCTAAAGTTACTTGCTTCTAACAATGATAATGTTTTTGCAAGATTTTGTTGGTTTCTTAGGGCACTTCAGGTATGTCTCTAAATTTGAGAAAACATAGGTTACTAGTGCTTCATGGACAAGAGCTGTTTTAAATAGTTCATCTTGCTTTTATGAAAGAGATAATTATCACAGAAGATTTATTGTCTTTTCCTTTTATTGATTTTTTTTTGTACTAGAGGTCCACCATAATTCATTGTAAAGGTGTGATTTTGGACAACATGGTAGTGAACTATTAAGCATTCTGTTCTGTTTACTCTCTGCATTTGTAAGAAATGTTCTATTCCTTTGTTAATGACAGTGGGAAAAGTAACTATTTATAATTTTAGCTTGGTCTGTTTTGTAAAACTCTTGATACTTTGAAGTCATTCTTTTGAGGATCATCTCATTTGGAGTTGTTGGTTGTCCAGTACATCATGCCACTTAATATGGCTGAAGACAAAATTAAGTAATATCCAACTTTTGATAGTTACTTGGAGAAATAATGATTTTTTAAAGATTCAAAACATATTTTTATTGATTTCAGATAAGAAGAAAGAGGGAGAGAGAGAGAAACATCAATATTAATGATAAGAAACAATAATCAGCTGCGTCCTACACTCCACCCCCCCCAAACCTCCCAGACTGGGGACCGAGTTCGCAACCCGGGCATTTGCCCTGCATGACAGGGAATCAAAGCACGACTTCCTGGTTCATAGGTGGACGCTCAACCAGTTAGCCACACTTGCCAGGCAATATTTGTTTTTAATTTGCTGATTACATTGAATGAGCAATTTATAACTCAAATCATTAAAAGATGTAGGTGGTATTCCAAATTGGCATATCTTATCCCTTGCTTCTCCAAGATAATAAACTTCAAAATGGGCCAAAAAGAATTTTCTGTAAGACTGATTAATGAAATTAATGTAATTAATGTGTTCCTATTGTATGTATGTATAAACATATACATACATACAATAGGAATGTTGGAGATTATTAAGTACTTGCCTTCAGGAAGAATGTACCAAGTTGTACCAAATACGTATAAGCTTTAAATTTTAGGACTTTTAGGGGGAAATCACTTTTACTAATTCATTTTAATGTTTATAAGCGTTCAAATTGCAGGTACACAGCAGATATCCATTGTGATCAATTCTCTCTGATGGAATTATCCCAGAAAGTGCTCCCTTTCATGAATAATCAACAAATCTAGCAACACTTTTTTTGAAGCTGTTGAGGCATGCTCCAATTTTTAAGTTAGTATTTAAGAAGATTATGCCAAAGGCTTTCTGAAGTTGCAAATGTAATGTTGTGGTTGTTTAACTTTATAAGACATCCTGAATCAATAGTGACCTTTAGTATAATTTTAAACTACCTGAGTAAGGGAACAGTTTTTACCTGACAGTCATTGGAAAGAAGGTGCTTGGTTAAATTTGTGCACTTTGTCTTTGGGTTATATATCCATCAGTGACACTGACATAACACAAATGGCTTTATAACATGATGCATGATAGAGTAAAACTTTGTGTAATAAGATTTCATCTGAGATCCTAATTTTAAAAAGAAAAAGGTTAGTTGATAAAAATTTTAGTTTTATCTTTAACATTTGTGGGAGGTAAAAAAACAAACAAACAAACAAACAAAAAAACCCTGAATACTTTCCTCCCATCTTCTAAGTTCTGGCTGAGCTGAGACAGATTAACAGGAGAAAATCATGTTTATAATACATGTAAAATCACATAGGCATGAACATTCTAAAGAGAATGAGTGAGGCAACCATTGGGTATATAAGACGTTTTGGACAAATATGAAAGGGAGTGGGACAGGGTATTAGATTTCAGAAGTGAGAATGGGCAGTTTAGAGGTAGTTAAAGAAGAAGGAGCACACATGGCAGGAAAATGCATCCTAGGCAACTCAGAAACAATGGTACACAGTGAGTATATAGCTAACAGGCCCCTCCCTGCCTGAAGTCCTCTTGTTTACCATACTTAATTCAGATTAAGCTAAGGCAGCATTTTAAGATCTGCTTCCTGAGGTCTCTTTGTTTTTGTCTGGTCATCTGTGAACTGCAACATCTTAGCCAGAACATAAGTTTAAACATATATAGTGATTAATAAATTATACGTTCTGATAATAAAAGGATGGACAAGTTAAGAGAAAGGAATAAAAGAGGAGAAACACAAAAGTCACATTTTAATTTTACCCTTACACCCCTATCACAACTGCTCTAACAATCAAATCAATTTAAGTCAGATAAATGATATACATTTAATTAATTCATACGTATGAAAAACTGCATGTGTGAATTAGAGCTCCCATATACATGGGAGTTTCAGAGGCAGGAAAGTAAAATGGGGTGTCTCTGAAATTCTGAAGTAAGGTTCACCTTGGGCCTTCAGAGGCGAGGAAGGTCATTTACAGGACTATAAGAGCAGATGGTACCCTGCCCTAGAGATTAGTCATGAAAGTTATTTCTAGTGATAACTTTAGGGATGTAAACATAATTTTCCTTCCACCTTGTCGGTTATTCTAGCTGGGCTAACAATCTAATTAACAGAGAGAGAGTTTAGCAGGATAAAATGTCCAAAGTTTATTATATGAGTGCACATTCTGAGGTCCATAAGAATGTGACCCAAAATATATTGGGCAGTTGGGATGCCATTCTGGAGAAGGGCGAGGGCAGAGATTTGGGATTTCAAAAGGGAAATAGTTAATTCATAACTAAACATGGTGAACGAATTCTTGCTGGACAACCCTGAAACCATGGGAAACAGAGGGAAAAAGGCTTTGCTAGATTTCTTCCGGTCTGTCCTATATGTGATAAGTTATTATCTGTACTGAGGTCCCCTTCCTTGAAGCAGGGTTTTATATCTGAATTTCTTTAGTCAGGAAGGGAGAGGGTCAGAGTTCTTTCTGAGCCTTTTAAGCGTTTCTTAATAACCAGCTGAAAGTCGATGTCCCTGAAGGCACATTTTTTGGGGTGGAAAAACTTTATTCCCTTTTATAAATCTTACGGGCAAGTCCCTCAGTTTAAATTCTCTGAGGGATAGGTAAGAGTTTCTCTTGAGCTGCAGGATCTTGATTGCCTTCTGCTCAAAATCATCCACACAGTAAAGTAGTACATTTTGGGTAGAACTATCCTGAACCCCTCTATTCCATGCAATGCCACCCCAAAATACATGGTTATATTGCAGATTCAGAATCCAGGGTATTAATGACAGTGTGATAAGTGCAGATCTAGAAGTGGCAGTAAAATAATGAAATGACGTTCTGAGAATTGTGCAACTGTACTCAGAAAAATAAAAATGAAATCATCAACATGACATCAGCCAGGGTTGCGTATGTGATTCGTGTACCTCTATATAACCTTTCACTGCACTACCTAGAAGAAGATTAATGCATCAAATATATCTTTGTCTTTTAAGAAAGTAAGAGAATTTTCTCAACCCTTTAGTTCAGACATACAGTATTCTATAAAACAAGGAGGAAAGTAATTAATTTTCAATTCATTTGCAGAGCCTTTGTGTGGATAATGAGAAAAAAGATTATTGCCAAGTTATGTACTTGATGTGCTATAATTAGAAATAGGACCTAAATTAAGTTATTCATTTAACTAGAAATGCATTCAGGATCACAAAGTTTGGATGAGTGTATTTTCCTGTGTAATGAAAATAAACATTCTGGTAAGCTAGCTTCTGCATTTAATATGAATGGAGACAAAATAAAATAACTCCAAATCACATAAATGCTCCAGAGATTTTCAAGGAGATAGGAAGGTGGGTTTGTTCATTTTCAGGCATACCATTTTATGGCATTGGGAGGAATCCAAATGAGTTTTCCTCATTCTTTGATAAGGGTTATGTTGACTGTTGTGCTGATTGCATTTAGATCTTTGCTGTATAAAAATATATTTTACACAGTAAATAATAAAACTATTCTGAATTGATTTATAGAATAGCAGTAATTCATGAAATTCTTGTTCTGCTTTATAATTCACTCTTATCTCCCAAGAAACTGGCCTTCTTTGAACTGCTCCCACAAAGAAGATATTGTCCACTATTTGATGTCACCTGGGACTTTCAAGGTCTTTGATGTTAAATTCACTCAGTTTTATGAGCTGAGCTGACATCATTCTGACATTTTTGCTGTGTGTTACAGAATTAAAATACAGCAAAATTATTGAGTGGTTGAGGTGATAGCTGTTATTTCCTTATTCAGGACTCCTTTTTCCTTATCTATAGCATTCTAAGACTCCAAGGACAATATATCTACTAGGGAGTAGATATTTTGGGGCTTCAGATATTTTCATATGGTACTTCTAATGTACAGAGGAAAGCTTACTGCTTCTTGAGTGAAATTTCCTGAAAAAAATATCATTAAAGTAGTCTTACTTTTTAAGTAATCGCATAATTTCTATATTTCACTCTAATACTGGATAATTTCCAAAATGTATAATTGAAATGCTTAGCATATAAGTTATAAGGTGAGATAACACAAGCACTCCAAGAAGTATACTCATTGTTTTATTGGTTTGGGAAGTATAAGCACAGATCAGAACAGTATCAATGGTATGCACTCCCAATAGTCAAACTTATGTATGGTCAAGCAATAATTTTCACTATTTACCATTAAAAATAATGCTTGTGTAGATTTGCAAAGTCACAAAATGGGTTACAAGATGATTGCAAAGTTAAAAACCAGAGTGAGTCTTGAAAAAGTCCTATAGTAAGGTAAGTAACACAATATCTCCATTTCTTGAAGCCATAGGAAATCTTTGTTTTATGTAATACTCCACTGTTAATCAGAGCCAGAGTAAATGTAACTGCATTTGATAAAGCTTTGCTACTGTTTTGAGCAGTTAAAACATTTTGGCATATTTCCTATTCAATTTTGGTCCTTAAGGCATCTCCCATTCAGAGAGGTTTTTCCATGTTAATATTCTTGCTGTTCTATTTGGCTTTCCCTGTTGTTTCAAGTGATGTCTTCTTAGATGACATAATGAAAAGGGTGAATTGCCTAATCAGGCTTTGTATAGTACTAAGAACTGGGGAAATATTTTTAAAATTATATGCATATAATGCATGTCATCAAAATCAGTGGCATTGTTAATTCGAATGAGCTCACAACACAGTCACTTGAAGAGAGGAACTATTTCTGCCCTGCCCTTAAGATCATCATACAGAATAGAGAAACAAACAAAGATACACAGACCATCAACATCTGTAAAGTGAAATTTCCAAATTTATAATGGAATTAATGCTTTCAAAGCTATAAACATCAAAAGCGGCTGGATCTGCTAATCTTTGCCTTTGACAACAAGCTGTGCTGAAAGGCAGTCAGTTAGTGTTGCAGGCAAGGACTATGGGCAGAGAGGTTGCAATTTGTTTACTGTTTTCTGGTGCACATCCATGGGCCATATGGTCAGGCTCTTCATGGAAACAAATTGTCCATAATTTTCTTTCAGCATGAGAATAGGGTAGTAAAAGGAATCAGAGCTGCAGAAAAACATCAACAAAATCTGATTATTATGAAGGTCGTTTGAAGTTTGATACTATTACCTAGCTCATCTACTGTATACACACATCTTAGAGTCAGGTCTGTATGCTCTTGTAATTAGTCAATCAGAGCTATTTCATGTTGCTGTTAAACAAAAACTTATTGTTTCCAGAGAATCAAATTATTTCCTTGCTCATGTGAGTTGAGGTTCTTGGGGTACCACTGAAATGACTACTTTCAGAAGCCCAGTCCCCTTGGAAAAATGACATATGTTAGAAGACTAATTGCATGGAGTTACATTCCTCAGTTTCCAACATGCCATGTCCCTTAAACAAGTCCTGAAAGAGGTATAGCTGTGGGTTCAGCAAAGCCAAAAGCAAGGCCAGTGTCCAGAGCCTCCTTTCCATGTTGCAGCTGGGCCCAGTTTACCATTCAAGCAGATTAAAGTCCATTATTCCATGGTGTGGGTTTCACATAGCCATGGGCCACATGGGTGCAGCGGAGCACACCCCCTACAAGAGGAGAACTACGCCTATGCGAGAATAAAAGCCAAGATAGTGTGCTCTTTTGTCTAGGAGTTTTAATATTCAGGTTTCTTACTCTTGCAGTGGCCAATTTAGTTCTGGCCACTAATTTGTCCCCAGGTGTGGTTGATAATCAGGTAAGCACCTTAACATCACTCAGACCTCACTAGGCATGTGTCCAAGCTGCCTTTGTCCAGTCCTTTCCCCATTGATCAGCACGGAGCAGATTTGGAAAGTGTAAATTAACAAAGCTGTATAAAAGGTATGCCTGTATTGTCTAGTCTTCCCATTATTCCTTTCTGGTTGAATAGTAACCAGATTGTTGTTATAATAATGTCATTATGAAACTGGAAGTTTGTCCTGATTGAAAATATTTATTGACCCATTGCCAGCCACTCAAGACGGGGTTCTGGTGCATGCAATCTAAACCACCAGCAGCAGGGTAAATGGAGAAGACAAACTTGTCCAGTCTCTTGGGATTGCAGGGCTCTTTTATAGATTAAGTCTGGGGAAGAAAGCTTTAAGTTGTTTTGAAAGAATTATGTTGGCTATAAATATGGGAGAGGGGGAGAAGGTGAAGCAGAGAAAATTTTGAGATAGGTGAGTAGTCATAAGGAAGAAGTATTTTATGCCTCTGGACTGGTTGTGGGCAAGAGTCTGGAATGGTCACTGTGTACGCAAGATGGGTGGCCTCTCGTTATTGGCTGTTTCTATTACATAAGAACTAAAATAGCAGCCTGGAAGTTTATTCAAGGTTTCAGTATACTTTCAGCAATATGAGACCGCTTCTATTGGATTCTGCCTATGGCTGTTAACAGACTAATTCTCCTTTTCTCTCCCTCCCACCCTCTGAACAGCTGTAATTTAATTTAGGACATCTTAGCATTTTTTTCTGGTCACTGTCTTTGTTACCAAAATCTCAGTGTCAGTTTGTCTGCCCATATGTACTGGCCCAAAGAAATACACAAGCAGGAGTTTTCAGTATAAAAAGAAAATAGTTTAATATTGAATTGGTCAATTTGGAGTACAGGGAACTAATGCTGAAAGACCTAACTTCCTGATGCATATGGGTTACAGATTATACAAGGGCAAAATCAAGACACTGTAGGTTAGAGGTTTTTGATTGTGCTGGGAGCTGGTTGGTCAGAGGTGAGGTAAGGGTAATAAATCATTTCCTCAAGTCTGGAGGACAGCTCTGTGGTCTGTTCTTGGGACCCTCCAGTCTCCTGGGAAAGTATCCAGAGGGTCTTTCCACCTTAGGGCTGAGGAGCTGAAACATAATGTATGTCAAGATGATATCTTTAGCCTTCTGGAGGTCTGTACTATGTGACCATTAGTCTTCTGCTGGCTGGAGAGAGATGATTTCTAGAACTAGGATTTAAAGCTAAATGTAATTGAAGTCATAGGGACCCTCAGTTTCATCTGCCCCAGAATGTAGGTTTTCCTCCCTCCCTCATGACGAGGACTAAGTAGCACATCTTCCTTTCTTTCCCAGGGCCAATGAAATGTAGCTTAGAAGAATAATCAAACAAACTATAATTGTTTCTCAACAATACAGAGTCAGAGTGTATGTATTTTTCCTCCACAGCAGATTTATGTCTGCACATTAGTTTTCTTTTGATTATGTAATCATATGTTGCTAATATCACCAATTCAAAACCTCCGCTTTTAATAACATGGTTTCTAAAAACCCTTTCTAATTCAATAATGAAGTGCACATCATTATAATGGAAGTCAATTAGAAAAGTTAGGGCCAAGTAAATATCAAAATAGTATGTGCTATGCACATGGTTTAAAAGATATGTATATATCTTGGAAGTGAAGGGCTTGAGTAAGAAATGTGATGTCTTTTATCTTCAGAGATAATAGTGATCAACAGTCTAGGTTCTAAGCTTTGTTTAGTCAGAAGCAAGATGGGGCTGTATGCAAAATAATTTTCATTCCTTTTGTCTTATGACCTGTGGCATACAAGGAAGCCAATTAATGAGGGGTGCCTTGTATAATCAAATCTTGAAATGAAACCAACTGGCCTGTATGAGAATTTGCCCCATGATGTAGCTCTTTTTAATACCATGCTGTAAACAATGCAGCAAATAAGTTCTAATTGGAAGAAGTAATAAAAGTACCTATTGCCCAAATGGCCCACAGTTATTGCCCATGATATGATATCAGTTCTGAAATTCTGGTTCTAATGAGTGAAAAAATAAATGGGATTTTATATTATAGGGGAGGCAAAGACTATTTGCTTAAAGTAAAATGAAAGGTCAAACAACTTGGTGGTGACACCCTTTATTTTTATGGTACTCAAGAAACTATTTGAACTGAAAATTATTAAATTGCCTTAAAATGGATCTGACTTAATCATCTATAAATACTAAGTATTGGATAGTTGCCTTTATATCTTATGACTTGAATAGCTTTAAGTTAAATGTACCTTAAACTCTGACTCCTTAGAAAGTCTATTGCCTTGTAATCACTGCTGACATTCTCTTTGAAAGACCACCTGCATTTGGTAATAGCAAGTGCTCCACAGTGAAAGAATGTGTGGATTTCCCCCCTTTATTTAACTTTGTCTTAAAAGGACTTGAATGGTAATTTTAACAAGGAAGTTGTTACAACATATTTTGTGTCACCAGTCACATTTGTGTGCCGTTTAAATTTGTGATGAAAAAAAAAGTTGCATATACTTGGGTTTGGCTGAAAGATGATACTATGCTTATCCAGACCACTTAGGTTTGATAACTGGAGCTTAATGGCTCAATCTCACAAAAACAATTTTCCATGAGATTTTCAGATTGTACAGCTGTGCTTTTAACTTTGTATCCTGTAGGCACTGCCTAGTTGGTACACTTCATCTTGGGTTTACTTGGCATAAACATGGGGTTTCTGGAACTGTTTTCAGTCACCATCTGTGATAAGAACATACCCTTTGCCAATACCTCATGTTGATAGTTAACAATTTATTAGTTAATACTTAACAGTTGATGCCTTTGTCGGAGAGGAAGAATCATCCCCTACCTTTCAAGTTCTTCTGTCTAGACTCATAATCAAATGAACATAAGATAGATTTCCAGGATAAAAAATAAAGTTGAATAATTGGTATACCTCCTGGATACAGGGGAGAGACCCAGGAACACTGAATAACTCTGTTCACCCTCACCTTTAAAAAAAATGTTTTTGTTGATTTGAGACACACACACACACACACACACACACACACACACACACACACGGAAAATACTGATCTGCTGCCCACACAAGCTCCCAGACCCCAGGGATCAAACCCACAACCTGGACATGTGCCCTGACTAGGAATCGAACCCACAACCTTTTCCTTTATGAGACCATTTTATTTTGGTTTCAGGGAGGTTGATTATGTCACCATATTTATCTTAGATGGTAGTTAGAATCCTTGAGAGAAAAAAATCAAGTTAATAGCAGTAGCAACAAAAAATTTAGTAAAATGAGGGCTGTGTGTCAAATACTGTTACTACTAACTGGCAATACAGAGGGTATCAGAGTTTGCCACCCCCTAAAATATGCCTCTTTTTGGATATTGATTATTTTGAGCTGGTTAATTCTAAGAAACAGCATACATGGGAACCATTCTGACATCCAAGATTCTATAGAGAAGGAAGGATTTAAATTTGCATGACAACCTTACCCATGTTAGTGATGTTTTCCTGGTAACTACCCATAACTGAATACCACTCCAGCATCTTCTTTTGTCTTTAGCTGAAGGTGCTATTTTAGGTGATGGCTTCCACAGCTTTGGTGATAACTCAGTGTTCCTAGGTTTCTCCCATGTATCCAGGAGGTATACATGTTAATAAACCTTAATTTGTTTTTTGACTGCCAAATCTGATTCTTGTTAATTTGATTAGACCAGACAGAAGAACTGTGAAGGGTGCTAGAAAATGTTTCCTCTCTGACAAGAGTTAATTGCAATATTTGTGGGAGATTACTATAAATATTGAAATGTGGATTAATAGGCATGTAAAAACATCACATAGAGGTTGGGGATTAAATTAGAACTTGCAGCAGAAAGTCAGACTTATCTAAGCAGCAAAGAATGGTGGGAGGGCATGAAAGGCAGAGTTTCCAGCCCAGGGAGTGCTGGAGCAAATGGGAGGCTATTGAGAACTTCACCCAGAACCTCAAACAGGTGCTAATAAAGGTTGCTTCATGTTGACTTTGTTGTTAATTACATGTGTATATGCAAATCCATAAAAGCTATAGTTAATTGTCTGCAGGGTGGTATGATTATGATTTTTTCAGACAGCTGTTTTTAGCTGAGAATTATTATTTCAGGCAAATTTCTGTTCACATGACTACCTTCAGTAAATGAAAAGTGCACTCACATGTATTTTGCATTGTTTGCCTCCTGGTGGGAGCAGGAAGGGAGAGGAGAACTAAGCTATGATTGTAGTCAGGCCAGTCTTCCTGCTTTGTCTTCTCAAAACAGCTCCACTACCTATTCCCTGAGCCACCAGGAAGATGTAACAATGCACCTTACACAGCTCCTACTCACACCAAATATGTTCAAAACAGCATAAAAACTTCAGACCTGCAAATTCAAAGAAAAGGAGTAAGACATTGTGCTGGGGTTTCTCTAACTGTGGACATGAAACCTTCCTTCTCACCTCCTACCACCCCCCCTCCACAGGCATCATGCCCTCTTTGTTTTCCTCCACCAACATTTTCATTGCCACCTCTCCCTTGTAAATTTGACAGAACACAGAGGCCTCAGCTCCTGTGGATCTTTAACAAAATATCACACAACAGAAACTAACTCCATAGTCTCATTTTCATAACAGCAACATTTTTTTCCTGTCCCCTAAGTGTGATTGTGATCTGCCTGACTTGTGAGTTCAGAAAGCATCCTTATTTTTGTTCATGGAGGCAGTGCCCTGGCTGCTAAGTGCACTAAGTGGACCACAAAGGCTGGGGGGTAGGCAGGTGCTCTCTGCGGTGTTCAGTAATTAGAGAATTCCATCATTTGAATTGAACTGGCCTCTCTTTCATTCCTGACAATCTGAGCCATTTCAGCTGTGCTATGACATTGCATCAAAAGGTCAGGTTCCCACTGCTAGAGTGAAAAGTGAAGAATGTAAGAATTCAGTTGAACAAAGGATCCAGAATTTGATTTTTTAAACTTTTGTCTAAAATTACCCAAGTGTTCATTGTGTTTGGACCTTAGACTATAATATCTGGAAAAAACAACAACACAAAAACAAAAACAAAAATGGATTACTTAAATCTTTATGGTATAAACAATGCCATTTACATCCTTTGTTACAACCAGGTTTAAAATGTGAAAAAAATCTAGTCCATGGAGAAAAATCTCACAAATGCAAGCTCTTAAGATGTAATGCTATTGTATTTTGTATATATATAAGGTTTTCCCTCCTCCCAACTGGTGGGCGGAGTTATGACATTACTGGCATCTGTCACAGAGAAGTCCCCAAGACATTGAGCCACCAATTAGTGCATGCCCAAGTGTCCTGGAGCCCACCCCTTCCTGTTCTGCCCTGGGTCCAACCCTCTCCTGTTCCTCCCCTTAAAAGGACCCCCAGACCAGCCAAGTGCTGCTGATCCTCCATGTCTAGGAGGCAGCCAGGCTGGGTCCATCCCCCCTCCCAACTCCTTCAATTCTGATTTCTCTACCTCCGTAATGAGTCCTGCTCATTACTGGGGAATAAACGTTACTTTAAAATATCTTGGTGGTCAGTTTCCTGCGCCTCAAACCTTACAGTATACTCTTTGTACTTGATAGGGCATAATGTTTTGGGTGCTGTGTGTTACTTTTTCATTCATAATCATCATATATCTACCAAAAAGAAGAGGCATTGAAACAGCCCCTTTCTCTTTTCCTTGTGGCCTACTGTGTAGATGATGGAAATTTTTTGCTCAACTCTTTTGCATTTGTCTCAAGGTCTTTTTCCGTTTTGATTTAAGCCATAAGGAGTGGTTGTTGAATGCTGATTAGGCATTGGGTAAAGCCTCCAGTTTTTGTTTCTGTTATTTATTTGTTTTGTTATAGTTTATTTTATTTTATTTTTGTTTGTTTTTTGTCATTTTGGCTAAATTGTTTCAGAAAGTTAGACACCTTTCTTTCTCTTAATTGGGAATGTCAGTGAAACTGTTTCCCACAGCTGTTTTTAAGATGTGCTTGTGACTGCCCGACCAGGTGAATAAGTAAATGTCTCAGTGATTTCTCATGAGAATAAATCACCTTGCTTGGACTGGGCTTAGAGAGAGAAGTGAATCAAATGCCACAGAATCTTAGCAAAAGCTGTCTCCTGGCTTGGTGGAATGCCTCCTTCTTTTATGATGCAAATAGTAATTTATTTCTGACCAAGAGCAGGTCAGCCACAAGGATTAGTTTGCTTCCAAGATCTGGGAGCTACTTTACCTTGCCATTCTGCTTTTTTACAAGATTCTTATTTACAACAGTTTCTTAATGAGTTATGTCAGAGTAGCTGCTGGTATGATTCTCTTGACAGCAGGGCCTGTGAAGCAGAATGGTTAATGATGCACACCTTGCTAATTCCAGTGGAGCACATTTCAGATCCACAATAGTGCCAATGACTATATTCCAACCTCACAATAAATGGAACAGTGCCACCTTTTGGTCATGAAGTAGGAAAACAAATTTGGAAGGCTAAGATTCTGCAAGTCAGAGAGGTGATTTCAAACTATTAGTTACAGATTTTGGTGGTCATGCAATCTACAAATAATAGTAACCTAATTATTTTCTGTTTTATTTTTTTCCTCTTTGTGGCAGACCCTATGATTTGATTGCATGAGTTTTGTATAATAATTGTGTTTCAGGAGAAACTGAATTACAGTACATCCTAATTATGCTTTGCACAGGAATTAATTGCACATGCATTATGCAGTTAATCTGAAGGACACTGTGGTTACCACTGTACACATGGCAACTTCTTTTATGCAGTGGTAATTAATCTGAGAAAATATTTGGAAAGAATTTTGAAAGAGGGAATAATCGAGCATTGCAGTTCTTGTTAAGGATTGTGAGTTGGAGATTGATTTTAATTTAACAAAATTATTTTGAGAATGCCTTCTTCTTTCTCTACCTAGCTTTTCTCACCAAACAATGAAGTATCAATGATTTGAATTAGAATCCTTCATTTTGAAATTATTTCTCTTTATTACTTTTTTCTTAAATATGTATTTATTGATTTTAGAGAAAGAGGAATAGAAAAAGAGAAAAACATTGATTGGATACCTCCTGCTGGTACCCCTGTCTAGGGACTGAACCTATAACCTGGGCATGTACCCTGACCTGAAATTGAGCCAGTGACCTTCATGTGCACAGGACAATGCCCAACCAACTGAGCCACACTGGCTAGGGCTTTATTATTTTGTTTAGCAGAAAGAGGCACATTACACAAAAGCAAGGTGATAGCAGGTTTTCAGAAAAGAAAACCCCGAGGTACATAACAACAGCTGTCTATAAACAATTGATCCAATCTCTTACAGCATCTACAAGTCAGTGCAATGGTGATTGATGTCCAGAACTTGTGAGATCTGAATTCTAAAAGAATCATAAAAATGCATTCCCTGGGTAACTTCTAGGAGAATGTGGGGGTTAACAAAAGTAATACTTTTCTTCTCACCTTCTAAATTATTCTATCTGGCTAACGACCAAATTAACAAAGCCAGAATAACAGGAGAAAATCAAACTTTAATACATGCACGAGGGGAAGTCACATAAGCATGAAAATTCCAAAGAGAGTGAGGTAAAATTGGGTATATATATATCTATATATCTATATATCCATATCTATCTACTATATAATCATTTTGACAAAAATAGGAAAGGAATGGAATGGGGTCTGAGATTTCAAAATAAGCAGGTAATTTATGGGTGGTAAGTGGAACAAACATAGCAGGGAAATTTTTGCTAGGCAACTCAGAAACAATGACAAATGGGAAATCTAATCAACATGACCCTGCTAGCCACCCTCCCACTCACCATACTCAATTCAAATTTGGCTAAGATGAATACCCCAAGAGTCCCTTCCTGAAACCGGCCCTCATCTGAATCTCTTAGGAAAGGAAGCAGAAACAAAAGGTCTCTCTGAGTCCCCTGTTTTCCAACAACCAGTCTAAAATCAACATCCTCAAAGGCAGTGTTAATGTGGCAAAGCTCCTTGCCCTTCAAGAACAAAGGATTTTTAAAATATGTCAGTGTAGCACTCACAATCCCCCAAACTGAATTTTGTTCTTCCAAAATTCTCCCCCAATATTTCCTTATATGAGTTGTTAACTGCATAAAGAAATTTCTGTTCATACTGAAATGAAATATAGTGGCAACCATATTTTGGTAAAAACTGCTGTTTGAATTTCAACCCTTCTAGTTTGGCCCCTGCATCTGATTAAAACACAGGGTACTTACCTCCGCTTCCAGGTGAAGACCTGGAGGCTAAGGCAATTTTCCCTTGCCTGGGACCAGGACCACAGGAGATTGATTCCAACTGACTCAGTAGCTTCAGGGATAGAAACTGTAGATAACCTTTAGAGACTAACCGCTGAGCTCTGCTTCTGTGTTATCGCTATCGCAAGATAGGGCCACATTCCAATGTCCAGCAGGTTGTGACTGGGAACCAACCCTGCAGGCTGTTCCCAGTTTTTAGAATTTAGGATTTTAGGAACAAAAGGAAAATTCTTGCAGTTTAAACCTTTAAGAGGAATTGCCTACCCCTGAAACGGTGCAGTCGTGTGGAGACCACCTGCGTGTGGTGCTCTCATGGCTGTCCTGGCCAGTTCAATAAATCCTTGCCTGCTTTTTTTAATTAATTAATCAGCCTCCGGTGGTCTTATTTTGAACCCAGGGTTCGACCCCACATGAAATATTTTCAGAAAAGTTTTAAGCTGTATTAAGTGAGAGGTTTAATCTGCATATTAGTGGTCAATTATTGAAGACTAGAGGCCCAGCGCACTAGGAGGTGCCCCACGGGGGGCTGGGACCTGCACCTGATCCTCATAGCACTGGCTGCTGGCTGCTGCATTGTGTCCACTGGGGTGGGGGCAGGCGCTTCTGAGTGTTGTGTCTTGGCTCCGGCCTGCCCCCAGCCCCAGCCTCTCCATGTGTTGTGTCTCTACTCTGGTTCTTCCCAGCCCCAGGTTCCCAGGGGCTGCTGAGGTTGGGGGCAGCATGCAGTCCCCTCCCACCCATCTGTGTGCACAGCTCCTCCTGAGTGCTAGTGATGCCCAGATAATTAGCATATTCCTTGTTTATATATATAGATAATATATATAGATAGTTTCTCTTAACATGAAGGAAGGAGTAGAACAACTTTTGGCTTATCAGCAAACTTGGTAAAAACATATTAAAATTAAACTGTTGGGCCTCCTAGGTGTTAGGTCTGATCAAAAAATTGAATCAATACCAGTATATTTTAAAAAATATATTAGAATTCTTCACTCTTAAAAACCTTAATTTTTCAATGATAACCAAAAACTAAACAGCCAACATTTATGAACACACTTTAAACACACTCTTACTTTCAAGAAAATATACATTCAACAAAGTACAAGAGACCTTCTGTAATAAAAACTAAGAGCAGGTGAATTAAAACGTGTCTAGCAATTAATGTTTCAGTATTGTATACTATTTTAAAATATTTAGATATTTATAATTTAACCCAACAATGCTCCAAAGTCTTTAAGTTAATAAAGACTTTGGGAAATTATGTATAAGTATATGAGGCTGGAGAAAAGGCAGGGGGAGGAGGGGGCAGGCCCCACAACCTATTCCCAGGCCTCTACCTGCTTGGATTCAAGACTGCCACATTTTTCCTTAGAGATAACATGCTAAGGTTTGGGCACTAGTGAGCTCAGCTTCTGATAATAGCCAGACTGTTAAATAAGCATTTGCAGTTTTAGTGAAGAAACCATCCTTTGGGAGGGGGGAGGGTAAGAAGGCACTGAGGTGAAAGCAGTTTTTTTTTAGCATTAAAGGGGTGAGAATGTTAGCCTTGGGATCTAAAGGCTCAGTGAGGGGTCCCTTCACCATGTCATGTCATAGAGGAGCTTTGCAAGAAGACTAAAGTTGTGAACCCAGAGGTGAGAGTACCTAGTGAGCCTGAGAAAGGGAAATTTTATTGTTCAGAGGAGGGGATAGTCATGGAGGAAATAAATAGATAAGGTGTTTACCATCCAAGGAATCGCTCAGCCTTGTGGAGTGAGAGAGTGAAACTGAGGTAGGTAATTGTGGTTTGGGACAACTGGGCTTTATGAGGGAATGTATGGTAGCCCCAGCCATGCACCGAGGTAGAATGAGAAAAGAGTGAATGGGGGTATTTAGTGAGCTGCAGTGTAGACGTGAGGTGGATAACGGCTGTGAGACTGATCTGTCAACCCCCATAGTAGAGACTGAGGAGTGAAAAAGGGTCTCAACAAATTCGGAGAGGGCAGAATAAGTGGCCCTAGTGTCAACTAGAAAGGAGATCAGCTAACCTGCCACCAAAGTCGTTACCCATGGCTCTGTTCCGGTGATGTAAGTCTGTGGGGCCCTGTCAGGGCCTGGGCAGCTTCTTCAGTGGCCAGTCCCAGGAAGTCTGGGAGCTCTAAACTGGATCCAGAGGGTGGCCTTGCTGGACTAGCTGAGGTTCGACCCAGAGGGGCCAGACTATAGTCTGATTTCCAGTGGCCTTCCCTCTGTACCTTGAGCAGGGCCCAGGCAGGAGTCTTGGGTTTGAGCAGGACTTGGCTCAGTATCTTCCTTGTTGCATTTGAAGCATGGGCCAGAGGAGGCTTAGCCCCTGACTTACCCATGGTTGGTGGACTGGCACTTTGTTTGGGGTTCATGAGAGTGGTGGCTAGGAGCTGGAAGGTCTTCTGGGCCTCAGCCTTGGCCTGATCTTGCCTTTGTATTTGGATTTGGGTATCCTTGTCTCTGTTATTAAAAAAACAAAAACAAAAACAAAAAACTTAAAGGTCAGGTTAACGAGGTCTTTTTGAGGGGTTTGTGGACCTCTGTCTATTTTTAGATTATTGTGTGTGAGGGGCTCATTGGGATATAAAATGGGTGTTCTGGAGAAGAACTCCCTCTTAGGAGATTGGGTATAAGGTGGTCATTTTCTATAAGGCCTCCATGAGGAGGAAGAGAGCTGGGTTTTTGTCAGGGCCTTGAATGATTTCATTAAGTTTGTCAAATTCATTTGTAAAAGTGATCAGGTCAGAGGAAAAAGATCTGAGGTACTCTCAATCTGTGCGAGGTTAGACATAGAGAATGGGACGTGGACACAGTCTATGCCCTGAGTTCCTGCTACCTTCCTCAGGGGTGGAAATGGCATAGGAATAGAAGAAGCTATTGAGGAAGGTGGTCTTTGGGTGGCCCGAGAGCAAGTGTTATGTGGGAAAAGGCTATTTTGGAGCTTGTATTTTTGGGACATGGGCTCTCGGGGTCCGGGGAAAAGGTGGTTTCTAGTTAAGAGGGTCTGGGCTTTGGGAATCTCCTGCAGGTGGGGGTGTGTGTGTAAGGGGGTAGAGGTCGGTGGTCTGCTGTGTCAAAAGTATTATAGATTCAGAATCAGAAGTGTTAGGGACATGATGTTTTGTGTGGAGAAAGATCTGATGCTAGAGCAGGACTGAAAATGAGGATTGGGAATGAAGGTTGAAAAAGGCCTGGATGTAGGGAATCTCTGACCATTTTCCATTGCAGTGACAGCTATTTTCTAAATTGTGCAATGTGTTAAAATTAAAAGTGCCTTTTTCAGTCTATTGAGACTTATTATCTAGTTTATGTTGTGGCCAAACAATGTTACATAATAAAGTGAGGTGGTTGGGCATGATCTCTCCTGTGAGTGTGCAGAGGGAGTGTGGTGTGGCCCATGAGAGAGGAAAGGTGAGTGATGGACCACAAATCCAAAGGTGACCGTTTATCGCAGGCATCCCTGCTCCTAAAACAATCACTGTGAGAAATGAGAGGTGACCCTTTGGACTGGGCATCCCCAAACCAGAAGGATTCAAAGACAAACTGCTGAGGAGTCTTCTGGCCTAGTGCTAGGACTTTTGAGATGAGAGACTTTTGAGAAGTCAGTAAGAGAAAATGGGCAGAAGACTCGAGATTGTAAAATGTGACTCACCTAGAGAATATTGACCAGTGTGGGATGGAGAGTCAGCAATGGAGGAGAGATTCCTGGTCTGGTGTCCTCCTTGGCTGGCTGACTTGGGTCAGGGGGAGGGGTGTTGGCGTAAGTGAGGGGGGCCTGATTGGGGTGGCAATTGAGTCACCTAAGTAGGATTCAGAGGTAATCCCAGGACAAGTTGCCACTGCTTACTTACTGCTCTCCGAATAGCAAACTTGGGGTGACTGCAGCCAGGACAATGGCTCCTCTTCCTCAGTTTGGGAGGGCCTGTAAGGGAGGGAGGCCTGATTGAGGCTAGCATCTGAGTCATAGAATATGATTCAGAGCTAAGCCCAGGATGAGCTGCCTCTGCCTACAACTGAGTAGCAAACTCGTCAAGACTAAAACCTGGGAGATGGCTCCCTATCCCCATGAAACCCTTCTGGGTTTCAACACCAAATGTTAGGATCACCAAGGGAGGAAAGCAAAAGGTCAGCATGGTGAGGGGTCATGAACTTATTTGATCATCTGTACACCATGTGGCTGAGCCTGGATGATTGCAGCACCCAGTGAAGGGAGTCAGTGGCTTTTAAAGGACGTTTGGCTGCCTTTTTCTGGGTGGAGACTTCTTTGTATACCTGGGGGGGAGTTGCAGCAAGTGAAATGTGGTCTCAGCAAAGGGATTGTCCATAGTGAAATGGCCTGGAAAACCAGTTCCCAGGGGAGAGGTATTGATTCAATTCTTTGATCAGAGCTAACAATAGGCAAGTGAAAGTTGATGCTTATTCAATTGCATATAGGATTACCCTTTCCAATGTGATACAGAATCAGCATATAGGATTACCCTTTCCAATGTGATACAGAATCAAGACAGTTTTGGGGCCTAAAAGCATTTAATAAGATGCATTATTTGGCGTTGATACAGCAATGAGGACCCCTGGGCTGGCTCCTGGAGCTTTTCCACACAATCCCTGTGTTTTGGTTGTAATCCTTTCAGACAAAGTTTCAAAAGGGGCAGAATGTTTGTTTTGCCTTTTTCTTTACAAACAATCAATACTATGTAATATAGCATGTTTTCTGTTCTGCGTTAGCTGCTAGAAAAACAGGGAATTTCCGTCATAAACAATAGCGACTAGCATATGTCAGGAATGTAAGAACATTTAGTTTCTCTAAATATTTTTAAAGATCTTTCTCTTTTTAGCTTTAATTGTCATGAATTACATTATGTCTGATTTTTATAGTGTCTTAGCTCAGTCTACTATAACAAAATATCATAACCTGGTATCTGAAAAAAACATTTATTTTTCACATTTGTGGAGTCTGAGAAGTCTAAGTTCAAAGTGCCAGCAAGGTGCTGTTTTTTGGTGTTTTTTTTTTTTTTTTTTTTTTTTTTTTTTTTGAGAGCTCTTGATTTGGAACGTTGAGGGCCACTATCTCACTGAGTGCTCACATCACCCCTTCTTTGTTTGAGAGAGAGAGCATGCTCTTTGTGTCTTTTTACAAGGGCACTAGTCTTTTTTTATTTTTATTTTTTTATTTTTTACAGAGAGGAAGAGAGAGGGATAGATAGTCAGAAACATCAATGAGAGAGAATCATTGACCAGCTGCCTCTTGCACACCCCCCACTGGGGATGTGCCCACAACCAAGGTACATGCCCTTGACCAGAATCAAACCTGGGACCTTTCAGTCAGCAGGCTGACGCTCTATCCACTGAGCCAAACTGGTTTTGGCAAGGGCACTAGACTTAATCCTGACCTCTAATTACTTCCCAAATGCCCCATCTCCATATACCATGACATTTGGGATTAGGTCTTTAATATATGAATTTTGCAGGAACGTAAGCATTCAGCTCATAACAAATAACTTCTTCAGATCTTTAGGAAAAAAATAGGGCTTAACTACAAAATTATAAATATCACATATATAAGACAGGATTAGGCACCATACAGAATAGAATCATATTTAAGGACTCTACCTTCAAAGGGAATTTATTTGTCATTAAAAACACATGGAAATAAGTATTTAAATTTGCTTTGTGAATTAAATTTACTTTCCAAAATTAACATTTTAAATCATACAAAATATCTATAATATTTAAACCAATGAAACATTTCAAATGGAATTTTTATCTTCTGTTTTTCTAAAATATGTTCAATTTAATATGTTCCGATATTGCAGTGTTCTTATTATTGCCAGAAACAGAATATATGTAATTTTTTCTTCTACCTTGATTGAAAATACTACAAGCTTTTCCCATTTGTTATCTTAATGTAGTTGTAACAGAATTGTTATATTTTATATACTTTGTGCATAGACATATTTTGTTATATTATATATTAAAAGTAATGAATTTTTAATCTATGGAAGTGTACCAAGTGATGGAAATTCTAAAGATTAAATATATACTTCTCTTCAACTCAACATATATTTAATTAAATATAGTATTCTACTTAAAGAATATGTTACAGTTGAGAAGCAATAACATTTGAGTTATGCTTTCTTTCTTATATTCTTGTGATTTTATTTTTCCTGTGTATGTTTTTTTTTCTTTCTCAGAATCTTACTTCAAAGTCTTCTTAATAGCCTCCTTTACTGCTTCTTTATATATCTTAAACAAAGAGAATATCCTTTTCTGAATATGCTGTGCTCATAGGTGAACCAAAGAAAAATCAATAGTTTTCTCTTTTATCAGCATTATCAAACCCCATTCACTAGAGAAGAATCTGTGATAAAGGTATCTGCTAGGCCAACATTTAGACTTTTTTTTTTTTTTTTTTTTTTTTTTTTTGCCTGGTTCACTCCTCTCAGATTTCAAGGGACAAAACAGAAACCAAATCTCCCTCTGCTGTTATCTTATTTCCTCTTTTTAAGTCATGGCTTCTGCCACCTTTGGATAAAGATGTGCTGAGCCATAAAATACATGTCTGCTACATGGCTCACTAGATAGGTTCAGCACAAGGTCAGAAATCTACCAAATCTTCTCAACTCCAAACTAACTCTCATAATTAGCCTGACCTAGTACTTGACTAAAGATGACCCCCCCATTCCTAAAATAGACTCAGCTAGCCAATGAAATGTAAAATGTGATATTCTTTTATAGACTTTTATACATTGAGTTTGGTATGTTTAAAGTTTTAGAAGTACTTAGAGAACACAGCAAAGTGAAGGAAAACTGTCAGTGGAGAATGACTACTTGGTTCATAGAGGATGAATGTAGGAATGTGTTCTGTGGGAGTTCTTTTAGAAGTTAAGATATGTGTGTGGGTTCAGGCCCTGGGTAAGGTGGTAAAAAATGGAAGAGCAGAGAGAAAGTTTTGCAAAATAACTGAGACTTTTTTTTATAATTTTGTCTCAGACCAGATTTGTTCTATACCTGTCAGTAAATCACTAATGAAGCACTGACTCTTGAAAAATTATAAGCAGAAAGTGAATAGCGGGCAACTGTGGGAGACATTTTGGGATCCCTAAACTTCTTAAATGACCTGTAAGTTGCCTGATGTATTCCCAGAGAATACTAACCTGAGTGCTGAAAGAATTTAGCCAACTCATTTTTTCTTCTAGTACATGTATTTAAATAGGGAAAATGACATTATGTTCTTTTGTTTTAAAATTTCCTTTTTCTCAGGATAATTAATATACATGGCATGCATTATACTAGTCAAAATAATGACAAATGATTCTCCAATACCTAATCACCATATTTTTAGTCCCCTATTCTCCAGAGCAAAAGCTCTATTTCTTGAATATTCTTCCTGAGACATTATTTGAATATACAATATTATCTATGTGTGTATCTTCATTTGTTTCAACAACAATGGGAGCGCATTTCTACAATTCTGTTCTGCATTTTCTGTTTTCATTTAAAAATGTATCTTGAATCATTCCATTTGGGTCTAACTAAAGCTTTATATTCTTATTAACAATTGCAGGGTATTTCAACTTATAGATGTTTCATGATTTATGTAACCATCACCTATTGAGGGACATAGCACTTTTAATTTTTCTGAACTACAGAAAAATTGGCAATGAATATTCTTGTACATTTGTCTTTGTGGGCATATGCAAATATATCTCTAGATAGATTCCTAGAAATGGAGTGGTGGCTCAAAGGTCATGTGCATTTTAAATTTCAATACATATAAATCTCAGTTAGGTTCCAAATCTACACTAATAAAAGAGTAAGATGCAAATTGACTGTACCTTCATGACATCCACCAGCCAATGAGGAGTAAGCATGCAAATTAATCCAACAAAAATCAGTGGGCTAATTTGCATACGTAGGCACTGTGCAGCTGGGGGTGGGGCGGGGCTTGCATCATCATCATCATCATCATCATCATGGTGATGACACAGGCATTTCATACTGCCCCAGCCTCTCTGGGCCTCTAAGCAGTGTGGAAAGGCAGAAAGGCAGTTCTGGGCCAGAGCAAAGGCAGACAGGTGGCTACGGGCCTGGAGCAAAGGCTGTGCCAGCAGCCATAGGAAGGAATGCCCATTCTTACACAAATTTTTGTGTATCAGCATCTAGTATTAAATGATATGGGAGACTCCAACAATGAGGGATGACTACAAAAACCTGTTAATTTAAGGTCAAATCTGATTCATATTTCTTAGCCAACTAATTATTGAGCATATATTATATCTCAGACACAAGAGACACAGCAAAGTCTTCCTCTCAGTTACATTCCAGTAGGGAGCTTACATGGATAATATGGAGGTAAGTTTATACATTTTCCCTCATTTATTTGGGCACAATACTTACAAAAGATAGATCTGGCTTCCTGCATTGCTATTGTTTTGCATTTCCCTTTTCCCTAGTGGTACTATTGTTAAAGGAATTAATCTTGGGGCTACAGGAGAATATCCAGAAAATCCTCACAGACATCCTCATAAATGTTCCACTCTTTCAGCAAGTAGAACCCTGATAACAGTAGCAATAAAAAGCAATGGTGAGCCTGGTGGGAGGAACCAAGATGGTAGCATAGGTAAATACCTGTACTCACTGCTTCCCACAACCACATCAAAATTCAACTAAAATGCAAAACAATTATCATCCAGAACTTCAGGAAAGTTGGCTGAGTGGAAGTACTACAAGAGAAGTAAAGAAGAAAGTGCATTGAGACTGGTAGGAGGTATTGAGGCTCAGAATGGGCTGGTCTGGCACCCATGTGTACTGCTTTTTTAATCAGGAAGGAGATAGCATCTTTGGAGGCCACATGGAGGAGCAAGGAGTCCCAGCCCCTCACCAGACCCCCCCCAGGCCCAGGGTCACAGAGCTGGGGAAAGAAGTTCCTAAAGGCAGTAAGAACTACAGACTGTAAAACCATTGTGGATTGGGGCTGAGTGACCCACTGGCTGCTGGAGACACAGTTGCTCCTCTTAAAAGGGCAGCAACATGAACTGAATTTACAGGCTCCCACTTGCTCTGAGCTTCAGTGGCAGGCTAGGGTCTAGGGGACCCAGACACATATGGGGAGAAACTGGACTGCCTGGCATTGGGTCAGGAATACGGGGGTAGCTCTCTTCCAGAAGGAGGTGCTTACAGTGGTCTTTGTTCCCATGCTGGGACCTCCCCTTTGTGGGGCTCACTGGCAGCCATTGCTGTTTGCTCCACCAGGTGATTCCCTGAGACCCTACCCCAACCAATTTACAACCCGACCCAAGCTGTGTGCAGTGGCTTTAGCATATTAATGGCCTGTTTTTATTAGCTTAAAATCTGTTAAACAATCTGCAGCTGAGTCAGGGAGCCCCAAAGATATCAATAAAAGGCCTAAGGCTGGCACCAGCCTGCCTTGCTTCACAGCTGGGCCTCATCTGGGCACTTCCAAATCCAATACAAAAAGGAGCAATCTGCATATCTCTCTGTAGCTCTGCTGGGTGGCCCCAGACAGTGATAGACTTTGTACCTCTATTGAGATCCAAGAGCAAGTGTACCCAGTGGTCAGTGTAGAACCATACAAGATTACAAGTCTCTGCATCCATAAGTGACACACTCAAGGTGCAATCTCAGTGAGCACCAAAGCCTTACTGAAACAAGACCTGCCCATAAGGGTGTCTCTGGCACAGAAGTTCTCCCAGTGTAGACACAACTGGTCCTCCAGCCAATTGACTTGCACAGCAGCTCTTCCACTGCAATCACAGCTGATCCCCACAGCCAATTGGTTTAGAAGTCAAGGCCTCCAAATAATAAAGGCTCCACTACAACAAGACTTTACACATAGCCCACAAATGGTTGCACCAAGAGTGTCCACCTCAGGTGAATGGGGATGCTGAGCCACTGGGCTCTATAGGACATCCACTACACAAGCCCACTCTATCAACTCAAGGAGACATAGAAGCTCTACCTAATGCGTACAAACAAACACAGGGAAGCAGCCAAAATGCAGAGACAAAGAAACATGTCACAAATGAAAGAAATGGAAGAAAGAAAACTAATGAATATGGAATCTAAAACCATAGTTATAAGGTTACTCAAGAATCTTCTAGAAACTGCCAAAACCGGTTTGGCTCAGGGGATGGAGCTTTGGCCTGCTGACCAAAGGGTCCGATTCTGGTCAAGGGCATGTACCTTGGTTGTGGGCATGTCTCCAGTAGGGGGTGTGCAAAAGGCAGCTGATCGATGACCCTCTCTCATCAATGTTTCTAACTCTCTATCCTTCTCTCTTCCTCTCTGTAAAAAAATCAATAAAATATATATTAAAAAAAAATCTTCTAGAAACCTCCGAAGAAATTAGTGAGACTTTCAAAGATCATGAGAATGCAAAAAAAAAAAAAAAAAAAAAAAAAAAAAAACAGAAAAGAAAGAAAGAAAAGGATCAGTCAGAAATTAAGCATACACTGAATAAATTGCTTTTTCTTGCCAGTCGTATGGGTGTCCCATTTGATGGAAGAGGGGGACATTTATGAGGATTTCTATATAATATATAGGGATTAAACATAGACTAGAGGATCCCAAGAATCAAGTCAATGATTTGAAATACAAGGATGCAAATACACCCAACCAGATGAACAAAAAGAGAAAATAATTTAAAAATACGAGGATAGTATTAGGATGCTCTGGGACAACTACAAGTGTACCAACATCTGAATTATGGGGGTCCCAGAAGAAGAAAGACAGCAAGATATTGAAAACCTATTTGAAGAAATAATGACAGAAAACTTCCCCTACCTGGTGGAAGAAATAAATTGAGAAGTCCAGGAAGCACAGTGAACCACAAATAAAAGAAATCCAAAGAGGATTACACCAAGACATATCATAATTGAAATGCCAAAGACAAAAGACAAAGAGAGAATCTTAAAAGCAGCAAGAAAAAAACAGGAGAGGAACCAAGATGGTGGCGTAGGTAAACACCTGCACTTGCTGCCATGCACAACCACATTAAAACTACAACTAAAAGACAAAACATATATGATCCAGAACCATGGGAAGACTGACTGAGTGGAAGTTATACAACTAGAATGAAAGAGAAAGATGCACTGAGACTGGGAGGTGCGGAAGTGTGGAGGTATGGAGGAGGGCATGGAAATGGGCTGGCAACTGGGAGTGCTGTTGCCTTTTTCAGTCGAGAGGGAGATATAAACTCCTGACTGCTCTGAACTCCAGTTCAGGATGAGACTCTGGGGACCCAGACTCCTATGGGGAGAGGCTGTACTGTCTGACATCAGGATAGGAACACGAGGGCAGCTTTCTCTCAGAGGTGCTTGCAGTGATCATTTTTCCTGCAGGATGCCACAGGACAGAGATCTGGGGACCTCTTCGGGGCAGGGCTGATAGGCAACCATTGCTGTTTGCTCCACTCTGGTGATTCCCTGAGACCCTGCCCAATTTATAACCCCACCCAAGCTGTGCACAGAGGCTTTTGCCTATGAATGCCCTGACCTTTTGAAAACTGCAGGTGGGTCAGAGAACCCCAGAGCTTCCAAAAGAAGGCCCAAGACTCCACAGCAGCTTGCATTGTTTCATAGATGGGAATTATCTGGGTATCTCAAAACCCCAAAGAAAGAGAAAGAATATGCAGATCTCTCTGTAGTTCCTGCTAGGTGGCCTCAGGCAGTAACTGACTTTGCACCTCCTTGGAGATCCAAGAGCCAGTGTACCCAATGGTAAGAGTGAGACCATCAGATTACAACTTTTTCAGATCCATAAGAGACACACTCAGTGGGCACACTCAGTAAGCATCAAAGCCCTGCTGGAGTAAGTCCAGTCCCATAAGGGAGTCTCCAGTACAGTATTTTTCCCATTGCAATCACAACTGGTCTTCACAGCCAATTGGCTTGGAGGTCAATTACTCCCAGTGATACCAACAACAACCAAGGCTTAATTACAAGACTGTGCACACAGCTCACAAAGGGGTACACCAAGAGTGTACACCTCATGTAACTGGGGAGGCTGAGACACTGGGCCCTATAGGTCATGTAACAAACAAAGCCACTTTGTCAACACAGGGAACAAGCCAAAATAAAGAGACAAAGAAAGAGGTTACAAATGAAAGAAATGGAGGAAAACTAACTACTGGATATAGAGTTCAAAACCATGATTATAAGGTTTCTCAAGAATCTTCTAGAAACCTCTGAGAAATTTAGTGAGACCCCCAAGGATATGAAAAATGACCAATTTGAAATTAAGCATACATTGACTGAAATAAAGAATAATATACAGAGATCCAACATCAGGCAAGAGGTTCCCAAGAATCAAGTTAAAGATTTGAAATATGAAGAAACAAAAAACACCCAACTGGAAAAGAAAAAATAATCCAAAAATATGAAGATAGCATATGGAGCCTCTGGGACAACTTCAAGCATAACAACAGCCAAATTATGGGGGTGCCAGAAGAAGAGAGATAGCAAGATATTGAAAACCTATTTGAAGAAATAATGACAGCAAACTTCTCCTATCTGATGAAAGAAATAGACTCACAAGTTCAGGAAGTGCAGAGAACCCCAAACAAAAGGAATCCAAAGTGGACCACACCAAGACACAACCTAATTAAAATGCCAAGGGCAAAGACAAACAGAGAATCTTAAAAATAGCAAGAGAAAAGCAGATGGTTACCCACAAGGTAGTGCCCATATGACTGTCAGCTGATTCTCAACAGAAACTATGCTGGCCAGAGGGAGTTGCAAGAAATAGTCAGTGATGAATAGCAAGAACTTACAACCAAGATGACCCAGCAAAGCTATCATTTAGAATTGATGTCAGATAAAGAGCTTCACAGATAAGAAAAAGCTAAAGTAGTTCATCTCCACCAAATCAGTATTATATGAAATGCTGAAAGATATTTTTAAGAATAGGAAGAAGACAAAAAAGGTGAAGATAAAAAAAATTTTGAACAACAAAGTAACAACAAATAAATATATATCAACAAGTGAATCTAAAAATAAAATTAATAAAAAATCTGATGAACAGAATAAACTGGTGAATGGAATAGAATGAGGGACATGAAGTGGAACAGACTGATGATTCTCAGAGGGAAAAGGGTGTGGGGGTATGGGGGTGTAGGGAGAGATTAGGCAACTATTTTATATACATGTATGCAATACCTATGGACACAGATAATAGGGTGGCAAGGTCCTGGGGTAGGGTGGGAACCAGGTGGAGGGTGGCTATGGGGGGAAATGAGAAGGGACATCTGTAATAATCTCAACAAATAAAGATAAAAAGGAACAATTGTGAAGTATCCTTCCTGATGTCAGGCATCATTCTTTTTTTCTTTAAAAAAAAAAATATATATATACAATATATATATATACAATATATATATATATGTAATTATATATATATATATATATATATATATATATATATATATATATATATATATATATATATGTTGATTGATTTTTTATAGAGAGGAAGAGAGAGGGATGGAGAATTAGAAATATCGATGAGAGAGAATCATTGGTCAGCTGCCTCTTGCACACCCCCTACTGGGGATATGCCCACAACCAAGGTACATGCCCTTGACAGAAATCGAACCTATGAACTTTCAGTCCGTAGGCCGACACTCCATCCACTGAGCCAAACCAGTTTTGGCAGGCATCATTCTTAATCATTGAAGTTCTTTTCACTGATAGTTGACATCCCAGATATTCATTACCTTCCAAATATGGCTCTTGTTACTTACCTCAGGATCACAGATTCTTGTTCCATGTATAAGCTAATGTGTTGTCCACCTTGAGTCTTATGGGAGAACAGGTGCTTCAAGTCAGCAGTAATACTGTAAACTCTACACCCATTATATGACCAAATAATTAGCCCCAGCCTGTGCACTCAATGACTTCTTGGTTGGTTGCTGGCTGTATTTAGAAGTTGAGAATGGTAATTATGGCAATAGCATATTTCAGCTAGTGATATAACAGGCAAGATGAGTAAGGAATTTGCTTAGAGCAGCTGGTTCTTTGGATGGACGGAAAGGCAGATGGATTAGTTCTGAATAACTGGGTATTATTAGCAAGTTTACATAGTGTTCCAGCGCACAGTCATCTCTGATTAGGGAAAATTTCATTCGGCCTTCCAAGTTAAGAACTTGGATCAAGAAGTTAGAACATAAAGGAGGTACTTTGAATGAAAAAGTGACTTAAAAATCAATGAAGATTTTATTTATACCAATAATTTTTAACATTATTTTGATCCATTCTAGTTTTTAGAAGGAGTAAGCAAAACTAATTGTAAATTAGGTTTATAGTGAAATTAAAATCCATTTCATTTTACTCTGGTTATAAATAATAGACTATATTGACATTTATTTTTAATGAAATATGATGAAAACTAAATTAGAATTTTTATTATGTATATTCTTAAAAAAAAATATATATATATATATATATATATATATATATATATATATATTATTGATTTTTTACAGAGAGAAAGGGAGAGAGATAGAGAGCTAGAAACATCGATGAGAGAGAAACATCCTTGATCGGAATCAAACCTGGGACCTTTCAGTCCGCAGACCTATGGTCTGCCACTGAGCCAAACCGATTTCGTCATTATTATGTATATTCTTAAACATGAAAAGAGTTGAAGGGGAAGGGAAGAGAGTTTACATAACCAGGTGGTCCCTCTCTTCTTGTTTCTATATATTCTTTTGGTTGAGCTTCTCTGGCACAAGATATGCTACCCAGAGGAATCAGAAAACTACTTTTGTGTGTTAAGAGCTACGTGTCAATTAATCATTAAAGAGCTCATATGAACCCTGGCCTGTGTGGCTTAAATGGTTGAATATTGTCCTGTGCACTGAAAGGTTGCTGGCTCCATTCCCATTCCCAGTCAAAGCGCATGACCACATTGTGGGTTCAGTCCTTGGTGGGGATGTGTATGAGAGGTAACAGATCAATGTTTCTCTCTCACATGGATTTTTTTCTCTCTCCCTTTCTATTCCTATTTATCAAAATCAATAAAAACATTTTTTAGAAAAATCGCATAAATTAAGGTATGTGTTTTTTCTGGGAGATAATTAATTAATTAATTAATTTATTTTAATATATTTTTATTAACTTTAGAAAGGAAGGGAGAGGAAGAGAGAGAGAAATATCAATGATGAGAGAGAGAAGCATTAATGGCTAACTCCTGCAAGCCCCCTACTGGGGATTAAGCCCATAACCCAGTATTGATTTACAAATGATTGATGACTTATTTGCACATACTGCTTATAAAAACTAATCTACAAGCATCCTATATAATAAAAGAGTAATATGCAAATTGACTGTCACTCCAACACATAAGATGGCTGCCACCATGTGGTCAAAGATGGCTGCTCTCATGTGGACATAAGATGAACACTACAAGATGGCCAGCAGAGGAGGGAAGTTGGGAGGGGACCCAGGTCTGCAGGGAAGGGCAGTTAGGAGGTGGTTAGGCCTTCAGGTGAAGGCACTTAGAGGTGATCAGGCCTGCAGGGGAGGGCAATTAGGGGCAATCAGGCTGGCAGGGGAGCAGTTAAGCATCAATCAGGCTGGCAGGGGAGTGGTTAGGGGATGATTAGGCTGGCAGGCAGAAGTGGTTAGAAGCAATCAGGAAGGCAGGCAGGTCATCAGTTGGGAGCCAGAAGTCCTGGATTGTGAAAGGGATGTCCCAGATTGGAGAGAGTGCAGGCTGGGCTGAGGGACACACACCCCCGTACACGAATTTCATGTACTGGGCCTCTTGTAAATACTACAAAACATGAACTTATAAAGAAAAGGCATTAAAAGGGAGTTCTTTTTCTGGGAGATAATTTATTTTTCCCCCAGAAAATATATATTTCTACAAGGAGAAACAAATGGTGTTTATAATTTTACATTCCCCTTGAGGAATATCATCACCTCAATATACTGAAGTTTTGAATTGTGTGTATGTGTGCACGCGAGCACATGCGCCTGTGTGCGCACATGCTTTACTGCTCCCTGAAAAAGAGCCAGGACAATTCACTAAATTTCTGATTCTTATAATCATAAAGCCTGACATTGGAATTTATCCATAATCTGCCCTGATTGACAAGATATACCCTGTTAAACACTATACTTGTATGATCTCATACTTAAAACCTCTTGGGTAAAAGCGTAGTTTTTTTTTAAAAGATATTTTCAATAAAATAATTATTTTTTTATTGTTGAAAGAATTATATATGGCTCCTTTTCCCCTCATTGATCTCTTCTAGCCTACTCCTGTGGACTCCTCCCACTCTTGCCAGGCCTTCACCACCCTGTTGTCAGTGTTCATGAATTACACATGTATGCATACAAGTGCTTTGATTTTTCTCTTCCCACCTACCACCCACCCTCCTCTGCCTTAAAAGGATAGTTTTCAAGAGTAAGCTATGGTAATGGGGACTTTTACTGATGATGCTTAAAATATTACCTACACAGCCCTGCCTGGTGTAGCTCAGTTGATTTGAGCATTGTCCCCTGCACAGAAAGATTGCCAGTTCGATAACTGGTCAGGGGACATACCCAGTTTGTGAATTTGGTCCCCAGTTGAGGTGTGTATGAGAGGTAATGAACTGATATTTCTCTCTCCCTTTGATATTTCTCTCCCTATCCCTTCCTCTCTGAAATAAATAAAAACATTAAAAATTAAATAAATATTATCTACATATTTTTTTTCTTTCAGATCAATATGCCACCAGTATTTTAAAAAGTACTTCAATAACACAAAAGAATGAGTGTTTTTCCAGAAATTCTTACTTATGAAACATGTTTTTTCCTTAAATCCAGTAAAAGTCTATAGACCAATAATTTCTAAAATGCAAAGGAATTCCTAGGTGTGCCTTGAGTCTTGTATAGAATTGTTGCTCTTTGCTTATAATATATATGACAGATGATGTATAATAAAAATCTTTGAGACAGTTATATCAGAATACTAAAAATAATTTTTAGAAATACTGAGAATGATGGCAAAATCTATAGTCTGGCCTCCCTTTGTGGGACACAACCGGGTTGATCAGGGGAAGGCGCCAGCCCCATCACCCCATTGCTGCAGCCACTACCCGTCACCACAGCCACCAAGGTGTTTTCATCAACATGGACTCCACTCCATTCACCATGAAAAAATGACAACTTTCTTTAGGCATTTTCAAGATGTGTCTTTCATAGGATATGCATTTATTTATTTATTTATTTTATCCTCATCTGAGGATATGTTTCCATTGAGTTTTAGAAAATATGGAAGAGAAAGGGAAAAAGAGAGAAACATCAAAGTGAGAGGAAGACTTTGATTGGTTGCCTCCTGCATGAGCCCTAACCTGGGCCCCAGCCAGGAGGAGCCTATAACTTAAGTACATGCCATTGATCAGAATCAAACCCAGACCCTGCTGTCTGCAGGCCGAGGCATTATCCACTGAGCCAAACCACCTAGGGCAGGTTATGGCATTTCTTAGCCCTCCAGCAGCAGCAGCAGTCCTTTTTTTTTTTTTTTTTTTTTTTTTTTTTTTTTTTTTTTTTTTTTTTCCTCCAAGAGTGTGGTGGAAAAGCCCTAGATCACCTTTTTTGATTCTTATACCCAAGTTACTAAGAATATTACCAGTGGCATACAGGGAGCTTAGCTAATGAGCAGTCGAAAAGATGTTTCCTCTGTAGTTCACACCAATCACCTCAGATCTCTGGCTCCGCCCCTGCCAAGGCCTAAAGCTTCCAGCCCTGGGCAGGGGATACCCAGCTGGCTCCAATAGCCCAGCTCTGCTGCTGGCCAAGGCCGCAAGCCTCTGGCCAAGCTCAGGCCCTGGGAAGAGACTCCCAGCTTCCTCTGATCACCCGGCTCGGCAGTGGGCAGGGACCCCAACCTGGCTCAATTGCCCAGCTCTGCTCTGGCCAAGGCCACAACATCTGGCTGAGGCTCAAGCCTTGGGCAGGGACCTCCAGCTGGCTCTGATTGCTTGACTCCACCCCTGGCCAAGGCAGCAAACCCCCAGCTTGCTCTGATCACCTGCAGGGGACCCCCCAACTGGCTCTGATCTCCCAGCTCCATCCCCCGCCAAGGCCACAAGCCTCTGGCCTAGGCTCAGGCCCTGGGAGGGGGCCCCCAGTTCGATCTGATCACCCGCAGGGAACCCCCAGCTGCCTCCACTCGCCCACAGGGGATCCCAAATGGCTTGAATTTCTTGGCTCCACCCCCAGCCAAGGCCACAAGCCTCTGGCTCAGGGTCAGGTCCCCCTGCTAGTTCTGATAACCTGGCTCTGCCCCCAGCCAAGGTCAAATGCCTCTGGCAGAGGCTCAGGCACTGGGCATCCACAGGGAACCCACAGCTCGCTCTGATTGCCCGTAGGGAACCCCCAGCTGGCTCCGATGGACACACTCCCTCCCAGCCAAGGCCAGCAAGGGCAGGCAGAAAGCTTGTCTTCCTCCATTCCTGGGGAAACCCAAGCCTCCCTTCTGTTCTATTTGCCACAGCCATCTTGGTTGGGTTATTTGCTTATTAGCTCCTGATTGTCTGGTGGGTGTGGCTGGTGGGCATTGCTGGAAAGTGTAGCGGGGGTACAGTCAATTTACATATTACTATTTTATTAGATAGGATTATAAGACAGATCTGATTTCTAGTGTTTTCTTTCCTGAATCAGAACTCTTACTTATTTTTCTATCTTATGGATTCATTCATGTCATATTTAGGATAAGATTCTATAAACTACAGATTCTAGTGAATAGAGTTCAATACTTCTCTGGTCATACTGTATGCTGCCTATCATTTCCTTACTAGTAAAACAACAACACATGTTTGTTTGTTTTAATTTATGTGGGAAAGGGAAATTTGATGGGTCTCTAGTTTTGTGCCAAGATTGTACTGCTTTTCTTAGATTGACAGGCAGCTTGGGTTTTTGGCTGTTTTCCAGGTTTGTTTTTGATAGACACTGCTTCACATAAAAGAGAAAGGAAATTATTACACTACATCAATATATGATGTCAAACTGCCCCCAGAAATTATGTTGTACTTTTGAGGTTTGATCGTATACTGCTTATCACATTCATTACAAAATGAGAAATTCTATTGTTTTAAACATTTTAAAAATATTTAAGTGTTTGCAAAAGAAAATAAATTATATGTAAGATACAATGATTTATAATGAGCATTCTTTGTTCACCTAGTTTATGAAAAATAATATTATCATTGCCTTTCAAGTCAGCTGAGTCCTTGGTCCTTCCCTCCTCTCACTGAGGTAGTCGCTCTCCTAAATTTTGCATTTATCATTATCTTGCTTTTCTTTAGATGTTTAGTGACCCAGTGCACAGATTTGTGCACATTGAAAGGAAATTAATTAGAAGGTGGCCAGTGGGGCAGGACTGAGTGAGACAGGGCAGACACTCCCTGGAGCCAACCTTCCATGATCCCTCCTTGTCCAGCTGCACCTGGGGGGGGGCATTGTAGCTCCAAAGGCATCTGCGGAGTGAGTGGAGTTTTTCTGGCAGGTGGGTTCCCTGCCGGAACAACCCTGCTCACTGTGGGGATCTGGCTGAAACTGGCTTTCTCACATTCCCCTAGAGGTCTTGGAGTGGGAGAGGGCACTCTGCAAAGTTGCTGTCCTACAGGGTACAGTGCCCCAGCAACAACATAACCCATGGCCATGGCCAAAGGTGGAATCGCACACCCCTGCAAGGAATTGGGCTCCCTCTTGTCTGGTTTCAGGTGTGTCACCTGAGAACCACTACTGCCAAGTCACTGCAGCTCTGCAGCTCCTGTGTTGAGTGTCTGCCCCCTGGTGGTCAGTGTACCTCATAGCAACTGGTTGGACTGGTGGAGGGACACTTAGCATATTAGAGGCCCAGTGCACAAAATGTGTGCACGGAAGGGGGAGAGTCCCTTAATACTGCCTGCACCCTCTCACATTCTGGGATTCCTTGAGAGATGTCCACCTGCTGGCTTAGGCTTGATCCCTTAGGTGAGACATCCTTCTCACAGTCCAGGATGCCTTGCTCCTTACCACCCACCTGCAGTGGAGTCTGCGGAGGCTCCTGCTACTACCACTGTACTCACCAGCCATGAGCCCTGCTTTTGGCTGAGTGGAATTCCCCCTATTGGAGCACACTGACCACCATGGGGCAGCTCCTGCATTGAGCATCTGCTCCCTGGTGGTCAGTGCATGTTATAGCAACAGGTCATTCTTAAGTTCCATTGATTTGTATATTAGAGCCTTATTATATTAAATATTTATGTCTGTATCCCTCAAAGATCATCTTTTTAATTTTGCAGTTTAATCTTTATATACAAGAAATCACACTATAGGTGTTTTATGGTGATTTATTTTTAAGATAAATAGTATTTTTTTCAGACTCACTCATGTTATTCCATGAGGATTTGATTCCTTATTTGCTGCTTTATAGAAAATTCTAGTATGTGACTATTTCAGGATGTATTTATTAATTCTACTATTAATGGACACTTGAGTTCTATTTTTTATTATTTTTTATTTTTTTAAATATATTTTTTTATTGAATTCAGAGAGGAAGGGAGAGGAAGGGAGTTAGAAACATCAATGGTGAGAATCCCTGATTGGTTGTCTCCTGCATGCCTCATACTGGAAATTGAGATTGCAACCCAGGCATGGGTCCTGACTGGGAATCTAATCCTACCCTCCTTGTTCATAGTTCGATGCTCAACCACTGGGTCACACTGACTGGGCAAGTTACTTTAATTTTTTAAACTATTAAAAACAGTGCTGGCATGAACATTATTTAGCTATCTCCTGGTGAAAATCTGCAGAAGTTTACCTATGCAGATAAAGTGTGTGCCTAGCTCTGCACTTGTTGGTCAAAAGGTATGAGCCACTTCAACTTGAGTAGATAATGCCCATTTATTTTTATTTTTTTAAATTATTAAGTGTAAGTGCTTCAGTTACAGGCCATCTTTTACAACGCTTAATATTGTCAGACTTGAGTGTCTGCCAATCTGGTGAGTGTGAAATGGTTTCACATTTGGGTGAATTTTGCATTCCCTCGAGTAATAAGGTTTAGCTTCTTACATATGCTTTTTTGCTATCTGTGCTTCTATGATTCACCATGTTTTTTGCCCATTTGTCTATTAGAGATTTGTATTTTTTACTGATTTTTAACAATATACTATGGCTACTAATTTTTTTTTCAATTATGTATTACACATGTCTTTTTGCTTTGTGGTTTGTCTTAAAGACATATTTCAATTAACAGAAGTTTTACGTTCAAGCATAACCAAATTGGTTCATTTTTTTCCTTAAAGTTTTTTTTTTTTTTTTTTTTTTTTTTTTTTTTTTTTTTTTTTTTTAACAAATGCTGTCCTAGAAGTTCATAAATATATTTTCCTATGTTTGTTTTTGATAAAAGTTTACATTCTTACCTTTTCCATTTAACTTTTTATATATTTTTGTTTGTTTGTTTGTTATGGTGTTAGGAAGGATTCTGTTCCCATATGCAGAGCAAGCTGTGGCAGAACTGTTTACTGAGATGATCAACCTTTCCCCGCTAATGTACAATTCCAGTTCTGTCATAACTCAAGTGTTTTATATGGATGGATTTCTTTGTGGGTTCATAATTGTAGTTCATTTATTAATTTGTCCTTCCCTCTCCTCATTCTAATTTGTTTCAGTTATTATAGCTTCATAAAAATCACTTTCTAATCACATTGCTAAATTGTGTGTGTGCGCATGCTCACACACACACACACACACACACACACACACACTTCTGTTAGAATTTAGTTTGGGATTTCACTGAATCTCTATTTCTATCTGACTGAGTGGATTGGCATATAGTTACAGTGCCTCACTCAATATATCAATATATTTAAATATTTATGCAATTTTAAAAATATTATTATATTTCCATAAAGTCTTGCAATTTATTTGGTTTTATTCTGTAGTGTTTAATGTTCCTGATATTGTTGTGTGAAATATTTATCCTTATATCCTCTAACAATATGTTATTGGAATATAAAAGTATAATTGACTTTGCTATTTTATTTCAAATTCAGCAATCTTGGTAAACTGTCTTATTTGAAATATTTATATATAGACTAGAGGCCCATTGCCCTTGGCTTCCAGCACTGGTTTGCCTCTAACACCGGGGGCCCAGGCCTTCACTCCAGCAGGAGTCTGCCTTCTTCTTCGTCCATGCTTCAGACTCTGTCTGGAGTCTGCCATATTCACTGCAGACTGCAGACTTTGTCTTTGCTGCAGACTCTGGAGTCTGTAGTCTTGTCTTCACTGTGGCATTCTGCTCCTGTAGATCCCTTCACCTCCTGCCCTCCCTTACATAACAGGTGTCCTGCCCATCCTGGCCACTCCCTGCCTGGAGCAGCTGAGCGGCCGCCATCTTTGGCCTTCTAATTTGTATACTCACTCTGATTGGCTGTGCGCATAGAAGAGGTATGGTCAGTTTACATGTTTGTCTATTATTAGGTAAGATTACATTGCATTTCTGTAAATGTAACCTTATTCCTTGTAAATAAATTGAATTTCCTTATTTTCTACCACTGCTTAACTCATTCTGGCAAGGACTTCCTGTCAAATGTTGGAGAGAAATTTTTATAGCAATTTCAATTTCAGGTTATTTTATTTTAGTTTGCTAAATTTTTATCGTGAATGGGCACTTAATTTTATCACACTCCTTTTCTGCAGCTCTTCAGATGATTTTGCCCCCTCCCCCCCTCCGTAGTTCCAGATTTTCTCCTTTAAATTATTAATGTGATGTATTATCACATTTGATAACACTTGATCACACCTTTGTATTTTTCACTTTAGTCCACTGGTTGTGGGTAGGCAGTGCAGTCAGTTTTGTGCAGGTGCATTCACCTTTCTGTACTTCTTACCACTCACCCTCTGCCCAGGGGTTTCTCTAATGCCATGGTGTAGAAGCCCTGGGTATGTGCTTAAAAGTTATGCACAAATGGAAAATGAGGAGTTAATTTCCTCTGGGACAATTCAAGCCAGTCAAAAACATTTTCATCCTCTCTGCTTGGAATCCTTATGCATGGGTAGAGGATGGGGTGGAGTGAAGACTCAGGTTAAGACAATTACATTACCTAATATATATTTCAAGATAAGCCAAGACTGGTCATGGTATCTAATGTTTTGTGTAGTGGATTTGACTTATTAATAATTTGCTTATTATTTTGCATCAGTTCCATGAGTCATATTGGCTTACAAACTCCCTTTTCTCTGTAAGGCTCTATTATCATCACTGTGCTAGCCTCAGGGAAATAAGCCTAGAAGGTTCTTTTTTTTTCTTCACTTTGGAATAACTTTTGTAAAATTGAAATTACTGATTGATTGCTCAATCTCACTAATGTAATCACCTGTGTAAAAAATAAGGCATGCCCCCAAATTCAGGGGTCTTGGTAGAACATAAATCATACTCAGGAACCAGGCAACAAGGCAAATACTTTACTTTTGCTTTTGCAGAAGGGTGTGCAGCACATGCTCTGGAAGCATGTGCACACTGAGCAGGTCTGCAAGGCCAGTGGTCGGCAAACTCATTAGTCAACAGAGCCAACTATCAACAGTACAACAATTGAAATTTATTTTGAGAGCCAAATTTTTCAAACTTAAACTTCTAATGCTACTTCTTCAAAATAGACTTGCCCAGAATGTTTTATTTTGTGGAAGAGCCACACTCAAGGGGCAAAAGAGCTGCTTGTGGCTCGCGAGTCACAGTTTGCAGACCATGGCCTGATGCACATGACCTGTCCTCCTCTTGATTGGAGCCAGGCTCACAGTCTTTTATGATTAGCTAATTTAAAGTGAGGTGTTGGCCCTAGCTGGTTTGGCTTAGTGGATGAAGCATTGGCCTGCAGACTGAAGGGTCCCAGGTTTGATAACAGTCAAGGGCATGTACCTTGAGTGTGGGCACATTCCAAGTAGGGAGTGCCCAGGAGGCAGCTGATGGATGTTACTCTCTCATCGATGTTTCTAGCTCTCTATTCCTCTCCTTTCCTCTCTGTAAAAAATAAATAAAATATATTTTTTAAAAAATAAAGTGAGGGCTTGGCCTTTGCAATTTCAAATTGCGATCCCAGAGGAGCTGCAAGTCATGTGACCAAAATGGTGGCTGCCAAGTCACATGAGTTAACATGGTGGCTGCCAAGTCATGTGAGCCAAAATGGCAGCTGCCTAAACTATTCTTTAACAGAAAAGATGACTTGTTTATTCTTACACATGGTCCTGAAGTTTTCATTGTGAAAGTATTTTAAATGACTAATTTCCATTTCTTTAATATTTGCTTATTGTCTTTATTCTGGAGACACTTTTATTAAATTCCTTTATCTCAAATTTTTTATTTATGTGGAAAATGTTATTTCTCATACCCTATTTTTGCTTTTTCTTTCCAAATATTATTTGTTTGTAACTCTTTTTTACTCCTCCCCAACGCCTCCCCATCCCCCTTTTTTTGTGGCCATTTTAGATTTTTATTTTATTTTTTTAAATTTATTTTGGTCAATTTTATTAGTCTTCAAAACCATTTTGATTTATTTTTCTTTATTCTAATTTTGCTTTCTAGTTCATTTCTGCTCTTATATTTATTTTTGTCTTGTATTTTATTTAGGTTTATTTTTCTGTTTTTTACAACTTCAACTGCATGTTCAGACCATTAATTTTGAGACTATTCATTTATTTATTTTAAATATATTTTGTATTGATTTCAGAGAGTAAGGGAGAGGAAGAGAGAGATAGAAACATCAATGATGAGAGAGAATCATTGATTGGCTGCCTCCTACACGGCCCACTCTGAGGATCGAGCCCACAACCCAGGCATGTGCCCTTGATTGGAATCGTAATCTGCAGGCTGACACTCTATCTACTGAGCCAAACCAGCCAGGACAATTCATTTCTAACATAATAATTTAAGAGAATAAATTATCTTCTAAGTACTGCTCCCTCTATTCCTCTCTACTTATCTACACTACTTTCTGCTCAGGCTTTCTTTGAGCAGTAGGACTTCTTACTTGGTTGCTCATATGTAGGGTTTAAACAGAGTGAAGTGGAAACTTCCAGTCCTCCCAAAGATTAGGTCTGGAATTAACATGGCATTCCTTCCACCCTCCTCTATTGGCTAGCCAAAGCAATCTCAGAGCATCCCAGATTTAAGAGGGGGAAAAGATACACTCCATATCACAATGGAAGGAGTGTTAAAGGATTTGAAGCCAAGTTTAATGTGGTACAAATTATGTCCCTGAAATTTTAATGTATGGTATTTCATTACTGTTTGATATCACACATTTTATAATTTTAATTATAATTTGTTTCTTTGACCCATGAGTTGCTTAGAAGTATGAGTCTTAATTTCTTAATAAACATGGGTATTTTCTAATATCTTCATGCCACTAATTTATAGTTTAACTGTATTATTGTTAGTAAAATTGCTGTGTATAATGCTGATATGTATTATGTTTATTGAAACAAGTTTTACTTAGAATATATATTTTTCCTAGGTGTGTCTTACATAATTGGTAATGTGCAATCTTCTACCATGTACATTACATCAGATATGTTAATTGGATTCTTCAAATATTCTATACCTTTACTGAGTTCTTTGCCTTTTTAATTTTCCAAATAATAAGAGATCAGTTAAAAATCTCCAACTATAACAGTGGATTTCAAATTTTCTCTTATAAATTTATCAGTTTTTACTTTATATAATTTGAGGCCATGTTACCTGTACATACATGTTTAGAATTATTATATCTTCTGGATGAAATAGCCTTTTGTCATTATGTAGTTTCCCTCTATCAGAGTATATTTCATTTGACATTAATATAGGTAAATTATTTTATTGAGATTTACACTGAGTGGCCAGATTATTATGATCTCTGAATGTATAATAATCTGTCCACTCAGTGTATATCCTATATAATAAAAGGCTGATATGCAAATTGTCCCTTCTACCAGAAGTTCAACTAGCAGGCAGGCCAGCAAACTGCCCATGTCCCCTCCCCCTGGCTATGTTGGCCGGACCCCACCCATGCACAAATTAATGCACCAGGCCTCATATATATCATACACACACACACACACACACACACACACACACACACTCACACTGAGTGGCCAGATTGTTATGTGTTCAGAGATCATAATAATCTGGCCACTCAGTGTGTAGTACTTGCTGAACTTGTAGATAATTGTATTTTAGTTCTAAAACATTATCTACCATTTAAATCTATTGTAAAAATCTAGTATTACCTCTGCCCCTTTCTTTCTCTCCCTTTTGGAACTCTAATTATATGAGTGGTAAAACTTCTCACTTCATTTTTCAGATATCTTCAGCCCTTTTTGAATATTTTAATATGTTTTTATTGATTTCTGAGAGGAAGGGAGGGGGAGAGAGAGATAGAAACATCAATGATGAGGATCACTGATCAGTTGCCTCCTGAATGCCCCACACTGGGGATTAAGCCCACAGCCTGAGCAAGTGCTCTTGACTGGGAATCAAAAATGGCCCTCCTGGTTCATAGGTCAACAATCACTCAGCCACACTGGCTGTGTCTTTTTGTGTATTTTACATATGTGTCTCTCCATGAGGTGTGTCAATGATTTCTTTAGGTCTGCCTTCCAGTTGGGTTTTTTTTTTTTTTAATGTTATTAGCCATATTTAATGATTTTACCTCAAATTAAAAATTATTAAAGTATAAAGTAAATATTCTGAAATTCTATTTATACTTTTAGATATGCTTTCAATTATTTATATTTTCAAACTTCACATCTATTTTTGAAACATTAAACACTATTATTTAATATCTCTTATAGTTCTAATTCCTAACATCTTGATGGGTTAATAGTCTGTTTATTTCTGTTGATTCTCAATCATGGTATACTTTCTTTAAAAAATATATATATATATATATTTAATAAAATATTTTCCATTGATTTTCTTTAGAGAGAGTGGAAGAGAGAGGGAAAGACATAGAGAAACATCCATGTGAGAGAAACACTTCAATTGGTTGCCTCCTCCATGTGCCCCCACCAGGGCCCAGGCTGGGGAGAAGCCTGCAACTGAGGTATGTGCCCTTGACCGGAATGGAATCTGGGACCCTTTGGTGTTCTATTCACGGAGCAAAACTGGCTAAGGCTCTTTCTTTCTCTCTCTCTTCTTCTTCTTTCTTTCTTTCTTTCTTCTTTCTTTCTTTTCTTTCTTTCTTTCTTTCTTTCTTCCTTTCTTTCTTTCTTTCTTCTTTCTTTCTTTCTTCTTTCTTTCTTTCTTTCTTTCTTTCTCTCTCTCTCTCTCTCTCTCTCTCTCTCTCTCTCTCTCTCTCTCTCTCTCTCTTTCTTTCTTATCTACAAGTACTTGCTGAACTTGTAGATAATGGTATCTTTCTTAATGGTCATTGTACTTGGATGGTCATACTGGTATAAATGGAAGTCTCATAAAGTTTATTGATGTTTTACAGGCATTTCATTAGCATGTGAAGAGAATTGGACTCATTAATAAATAATGAAAACCTGCTTATGTAAAGATGTACCTTACGTAATGATATACCTCTAGTCAGGGATATGCTATTCTTCTTGAATTTATTGATAAGGGGGTAATAGCAGAGTCATTCAGTGACATTAAAAGTAATACTCAGTTGATTCTAAATGTTTTATTTATTTTTTTAAAATATATTTTATTGATTTTGTACAGAGAGGAAGGGAGAGAGATAGAGAGTTAGAAACATCGATGAGAGAGAGTCATCGATCAGCTGCCTCTTGCACACCCCCTACTGGGGATATGCCCGCAACCAAGGTACATGCCCTTGAGTGGAATCGAAGCCGGGACCTTTCAGTCCCCAAGCTCTATCCATTGAGCCAAACCGGTTTCAGCTGATTCTAAATGTTTTAGAAAATGGACATTGGAATGTCCATTAAGTTTAAAATTTGGGGGTTAACATTTATTCTTTGTACATAAAACATTTTAAGAAAAGTATTTAAAATTCATACTTTAATGCATGCAGATCTTCAATATTTTTTCTCTCTGTAAAGTAGCCTCTTATTCAGTAAGTAATATCAATTTTCTTTTTACTTTTTTTTTTGGATACTCTGAAGCCTGAGATTGCTGATTATAATGTAAATACATTGTCCTTACTGCATAATGCAAGCTCTGGGAAAAAGGGGCACAATCACTTCTAACATTTCCTCACCATTCCTTGTAAAGTCAGAATATCTAAAATTCTTTCTGTAGTTGTGCCAGTTATAGAATTAAAGTGGAAAACCACATCATCCCTTCTCTTTTTTGCACCTTCTTTCCTTCTTTCTGTACTAACATGTAGTTGAAACCCTTCATCACTGCTCTGTCTTGTGTCGCTGTTAGACAAGTTTCTCTGGAGATGCTGGAACTGCTCAGCTTTCTTATTTGTGAGATTGAGAATTAGGCCGTTTGTTCATGTTTTGCTTTTTATTATCTAGTATTCTGAGAAAAAGCATGCTGAATGTTAGAATAGGGATTATTTCCTCATACTCTCCATCCAAAACCTTCTGGGCCTGCCACCCTCATCTCCATGCTCACCCCCACCCCAAACAGGCAGCTGGAAGGAAAGTTGTTATGCTCGACTTTGAGGAGAGTCTTTGCTTACATTAGTTTTGCCTTTGTAACACAATAAAAAGGACCCCTCTACCTCTTGGTGAGTTAAAGACCTCATTAACTTTATTCTAATTGTATAAGTTTAGTTCACATATGCTAACATAAATGGAAACAATAAGAGTAGATCCAGCTGGACAACAAATCTTATTTGAGACCAAGGTTTTATCCTTCATATTATTCAAGAGTTAATTAAACTTTTCTAGATGTAAATTTAAAACATTACCTCAATATAATAGGAAATAAAAATGGAACATTATTTATATGTTGGAGACAGAAGTTTTTAATCATAAAGAACAACTGAGTCATGTTGTTTCACTTTCTATTTAAATAAGTTAACTAATTAACCGAGTTTAGTTATTTCATTAGTTAACTTAATCAAAACTTTCTTTATTGAATTAATACAATTAGAATATGTTTGGTTAATGTAACCTCTGCCTCCTTTATAATTGCTTTTTTTTTAAGCATAGAGATTTAACAATTTATAAATTGACCAGTCAGATAAGTTAAAATAATCTTTGGAAACAAAATAATGTTTTATATATATTAAGCATATTAATGATCATATTTAATAGTTGTTTTTTTTCTCCTCAATTAAAACTAGCATGAGGGCTTTAGCAGTTCTCCAGTTGTTTTAGATATTCCACCAACCAGACTATTTTATTCTTTTTAAGCCTCTGGCAAAATTCTCTTTTTCCAGATTATATTAGCTTGGATCAGATTTTCTGAAAAGTGTTCTGTAGGACATTAGTTCCTTAGGATATTAATATGTGTCACATGAAGGAAGAATACCATACTCAAACCATTTTGGAAATATTTGGTTAAGCAAATGTAAACAGGTTTGCTTATTCATTCATTTAGTGAGTTTTTCTGTTCCAGGTACTGTTTAATCAACACTCAAGAAGACAGAACAAGGCCTCATCATCATGACACTAAGACTTTAGGGATGGATGTAGGTGAACAGCAAATATGTAACATTAATATCAGATACATAAAGCTGCTGTGAAATATATTAAAGTAAATGTAAAAGTGAACATGTAAAGTAAAGTAAAGTAAACATGATGAAGAATGGCAGGGATGGGGTTCATTTTAGATAGGAGAAAAAGGAAGACCTCTCAGAGAAGCTATTATTTGAGTAGAAATGTGAATGAAATGAGGGAGCCAACCATGCTATGATGTGGATGGGGGATGGAGTTTTCAAATTAGAAAAAAGAGCAAATTCAAAGGTCTGGATATGGGAATAAGCTTGATATATTTAATGACCAGCATGAAGGCCAATGTTGCTGGAATATAATATTGAGATGGATAGTAGTGGGAATGAGATCCAATATACAGTAAAAGTCTAGTTTATTTAGATCATCTTATGCCATAGTAAGGAGTTTAGGTTTTATTACTGGGAGATGCCTCATAATTATGGAACTTTTAATATGCTGTTGCATTCTGAGAAACAAGAAGAGTATAGTTTTGGATACACTTTCCAAAAATTAAAGAATCACAGTCCCTCTTTTATTTTGAGTATCTTTAATGATTAGGTACTAAGTGTGATCTTTTAAATATATTTTGTGAAATTTTGGGTAGGTGCTTCTGAACCACTGGCTTTAACTATGATTGACTAAAGTTTAAAGCACACGGAACTCATCTACATTTATATTTATATTCTCACATTCCAGCATTAGTGTGAGTTCCATTTTAGTTCACTTTTCAAAATTAATTCACTTTAAATTTCCTTTGAAACAAATGAGCCAATTTATCTTAAGAAGAGTTTTTAGAGGAAGAAAGACTTTGGGAAGCCAGACTATTTAAATATTTAAAAAGTTGCTATTTTTATTGAAATGCCTTTTTTACTTGCTCTTTCCTCAGGCAGTTTACATTCACAAGTCATGTAGTGTTGTTATTTTTATGTTACCAATTAAGAATTCTTTTAGTGCTCTAGATCAACTTAACTTCTTTTTAAAATGTTTTTATTGATTTTAGAGATGAAGGGAGAGTGAGAGAGGGGAGTGTGAGGGAGAAGTTTTCTTCCCACATCTATGAATTGTTATATTTTATATACCCCTTATCAAAATTTGACATTTATTAAAGTTACACAATTATTGTAATGGAAATAAAGTACCTTTCACTGTAGTGGCCCCACTATGAGATTGCTCCTTTAACTATCTCATCTGGGTGAATCTATAGGTTATACACCTTGAATTTTTTTCAAATGATATTTGTATGTGTATCATTTTCCACCCAATTATATATGCAGTATTATTCGTGAAATAGCTATCTAGATTAAAAGCGTGGCTCATGGAGAATAGAACAAAGTTTTGGAGTTCAGAATTGCTTCTTTTTTAGGATTAGGGGTTACTTTTCTAATAAAAACAGCCCACTTCATTTCATTAATTATACTGGTGCAAAACAATTTTAGAGTCACTAAATAACATACATGCATAGGTTATAGTTGAGGCTGAAATTTAAGCAGTCAGGGTCTGGCCCCACAAGTTAATAAGTGGCACTCATGAAGTTCAAGGCTCTCCCTCTATATTAGGTTAGGCCAGTGGCTTAAACTAAAGGGGTTTTTGCCCTGCAAGGTACATTTGGCAGTGACTAGTCACAACTGGAGGGTGAATGTGTTATACTAGGGGCATCTAGTAGGTGGAGGTCAGAGATGTGGCCAGACATCTTTCACAAGAAAGAATTATTCAGCCCAAAATGTCATTAGTACTAAGGTTAGAAATCTTGGCTAAAGTCACTTTTTTTTACAAACCTTTATTCTTTAACTGTAGCTAACCTTTTCATAAATATATGATATAAGCCAAGGTACTAGTAGGTCTAATGACATCAGTGCAAATATCTCCTTGTAAAACTTTCCCACTAGAGGAAGGAATGGGTTGTGGAAAACCTGCCATTTCTCTGGAGCTCCCACTAAACACCAGTTACTCAGGTGCTCTGCAGACATTATTTAACTTAATCCTCATACAGAAGCCTTACAAGGTAGGCCATTTTTTTACAGGTGTTCAAAGTGAGGCTCAAAGAAGTCAGAGGTCATAATGAATATCAGTAGAATTGCAATTGGCCAACCACAGTGAATGTTCTTTCACTAAACTGGGAAGGCCATGGAAAGTACTTAATGTAGATAGTACAGATACAAGATTCCTGTATGAAGGCCTCTCATTATTATTCAGTAAAAGTACTGAAACACTGAAAAAAATTTGCTTGCAAAGACTGATTAAAGTACGTATCAAATTCTATCTCATCTTTGATATAAAATCGAGGCTGACAAACTTGCCTATTAATATAAAATTCATTGTTCAGTGAAAGTGAAGGTCTTTTCAAAGCATAATGTTTCATTTTACTAGATGTGAACAAGTCTGATGATCTCTTACAAGTCTTTTCTAGTCATTAGAGGATATAGTGACCCATCCTTTCTTTATTCCTCCTCTTTCAGTAACTTAAATCCTAGATTGATATTTCATAAACTAGCAAATATTCAGAAGAAGGCACTAAAGAAGAGACAGAGGGAGAGACACAGAGACAGAAAGAAAACATAGATGTGTCTAAGAGTGTGGTTTTCCAATACTTTAGCACTAAGATATGGATGTATTGGACATTTTATAGTGAAACTTAATTCACTCTGCCATGTTTTTGAAATAACCATCAGAACCAGTCTATATTAGAGAACCAACTTAATTAAAATTCCTATAGCCTACAATTTTAGAGACTGATAACAAGAAAAACAACAAAAATTTAGTGGATCTAATAGTTGTTGCTATAATATGTCTAGGTATATAGTGTTAAACAAGTATGCACATGCCAGCATTGATGTGTTCCCATATTTAAAACAAATTATTGGGTCTGAAAATTTATAAATTTTGTTCTTATGCCAAAGCTGTCCTTACATTGATTTGCCAACTACTGTGTGGGAAAAGAGACTTGTTCAAACCCTGCCCTGAGTTGACAAGAGAAGGGGCCATATTTGCTGCCTCCCTCAAGGACTCCATCTGATATTAGTGATCAGTGACTGTTTTTGATGAACAGAGATATTTTATCACATCCATAATTTTTGACCCACACCCTGGCCTTAAATTTTTATTTATTTTTTTAAAATATGTTTTATTTAGATTTTTACAGAAAGGAAAAGAGAGGGATAGAAAGTTAGAAATATTGATAAGAGAGAAACATTGGTCAGCTGCCTCCTGTACACCCCCTACTGGGGAAATGTCTGCAACCAAGGTACATACTCTTGACCGGAATTGAACATGGAATCCTTCAGTCTGCAGGCCAATCCTCTATCCACTGAGCCAAACTAGTTAGGGCCTGGCCTTAAATTTTTAAACAAATTGTGTACCTCATTAGAGTATAATTAAAAAATACTTAAATTGCAAGCCTCTCAGATTGAAAAGTGGGATAATTAAGGTGAGGGTAGGGGGTGTGCAGTAGAACATATTTCTTTTTCTTACAGTTCCAGAGGACAAAAATAGAAATATAGAGTGGTGCTTTTTCTCTATTACTTTACTAGAGGCCCAGTGCACGAAATTCGTGCATGGGGTGAGTGTCTGTGCGTGTGTGTGTGTGTGTGTGTCCCTCTCATCCCAGCTTGCACCCTCTCCAATCTAGGACCCCTTGAGGGATGTCCGACTGCCCATTTAGACCACTGGAATTGGGCCTAAACTGGCAGTCAGACATCCCTCTCACAATCCAGAACTGCTGGCTCCCAATTGTTCACCTGCCTACCTGCCTGATTGCCCCTCACTACTTTTGCCAACTAGTCTGATCACCCCTAACCACTCCTCTGCCAGCCTGATCAACACCTAACGGCTCCCCTGCATGCCCAATCTCCCCTAACTGCCCTCCCCTGCTGGCCTGGTCATCCTCAACTGCCCTCTCATGCTGGCCCAGTCACTCCTAACTCCCCTCCCTTGCCAGCCTGGTAGCCCCTAAATGCCCTCCCCTGAAGGCCTAGTCACCCCCAACTGTCCTGTTTAACAGGCCTGGTCTCTCCCATCTCTCCTCCCCTGCAGGCCTGGTCCCCTCCAACTGTCCCCCCCTGCAGGTCTGGTTGCCCCCAAATGCCCTCTTCTGCCAACCTGGTCACCTCTATTTGCCCTCCCCTGTAGGCCTGATTGCTCACAAGTGCCCTCCTCTGCTGGCCATCTTGTGTCCACTTGGGGGCAACCATCTTTGACCACATGGGGGTGGCCATCTTGTGTGTTGGAGTGATGGCCAGTTTGCATATTACTCTTTTATTAGATAGGATAGGGTATGTTTGTGAAGAAGATTCTGGGTGGTGGGTACTTCTGCCAGCATTTTCTGACACTAGATATTTTAAGTACACTAGGAATTCATAAATGAAAAGTTTTAATCCCTAGACTACTATTAACTAGAATGCTATAGGAAACCAAGCACCTTTGGATGCAGGATACTAGTGAGGCTGCAGAAATGAATGTTCATGTAATGCTGGTTCTTGAAATGACTTTTCATCTAGCTCGAAATTCATGCCATGATAAAGGAAATAGAAAAACAATATTGAAATTGGAATGTAAGAGATTGTATAGAGACTGCTGTTTATATTTTAGAGTTAATCTAATCTAGAGTCAGAGAGAGGCAAAGCAACTCTTTATCACTGAAATACCCTAAAGTCAAACAAAAAAAAAATCAAATATTTGAGTTCAATTTTTAAGCACAGGAACAGAAATATATAGATTCCAGAATCATAGTATTTCACCGTCCTGTGTAGCACTGCATGCCCCCCTTTAAGGGCATAAGGTTTGGTCGTTTATAAGGTGCAAATGTAGAGCCTGTTAGGATCTTATTTAAATCTTTTATGGTCTCTCTCTCCATTTGCATCTAGTTTTACAGTATTAAATCCACCATATATATTGCTAACTTGAAATGCAATAGAAGTATTTTAAATTTCATTGGAATGAAACTTTATTAAAGCTGGGCATTAGAAATGTAATATTCTTCATATTGACCTCTAAAATTGAGGTACATTTTTGTGAGGGAAAGATGGAAAAAAACGACTCATTCCAAATATTTACAAGATGTTAAAAGATGATCATGGACTTCACTGATGCAAAATGCAGAAATGTCTTTGCATTTTGTATTAATGTCATTGCTGCATACTTTTCCAGTATCTCTCTATTGCTCTCAAGAGAGCCATCTTTAAGTAAGGCTACACCATATCTGCAGAGCAATCTGCAGCGAGCTGACAGCCTTTTGAGGAAATCTTGCACAGTGAATATTTATGACACCTCTGATTATTTTTAAATGTATTGATTTTTCACTTTTATTATGCTCCATGAAATGAAGGCTATGTATGTGCATACAAATGAAGGCTATGTATGGTGTGGACATATACTTGTCCTTGTATATCATGTCAATAGACTTAGACATAGAAACAGTAAGTTCCATCTTTATTTTAAAAAAATGTAGTAGATTATTTCTTGAAGCACACCAGTAGTGTTTTTGTGGGATGGAAATTATCATCTAAATGACTAAAATTCCCACAGAGATGGTTTAGGATATGTGTTATGTATTTTATATGTTAAATGTTAATTATAAAGATGGGGATGTTAACAGTAACTCTGTCAATTTAAAATACAGGTATTAAACAAATAGAGAGCTTATGATTAACATTTAAAAATAGGCAATTAATGACCACTGATAATAATCAAAACAAGTAGTAAGTTAAGTATATATATCCTCAAAAATTAGATCTGTAGATGTATTTTTGAATACTCTTTGTGCTATTGTTCAAAAAGCTTCTCAGGCAAAAATAGACACAAACAGAATTCATATGGTCAAAATGTATAATATCCATGCAGAACACTTGGTTAATAAAGAAAACTGAGTGTTCAAAGGACTTGAACATAAGGATTCAAATGTCCTTTAAAAAGTAGCCTAGTACATAATATAATACTATGTGCCCAGGAGGAATACATGACTTGCCCATGTTACCATAAAAATATCAGAAAATTGGTGTTTGATAGTGTTCTTTTTTTCAGATGTTACAATTCTCAAAATTCTGAATTTCCACAGATCAGATTCACTTTGAAGGAAATCAAGGTTATTTAAAGAAGCAGATAGGTCTGTGTTCCCCCTGGCAGCAAAAACCTGTGACAAACCATGCAGCAATTCCCGCAGCATCAAACAGCCACACAGAGTCCCAATCTGCCAGGTCCCAGCGCTGCAAGGCTCTCTCTCACCCATTTGATGCAAGCAGCTTTAGCAAGGCCTGTCCAGGCTGGCTGCTGGATCCCTAACCTAAGTCCATCTTTTTGGGCTAAGGGAAATGAATCTAAAACTCCAAGGAAGAATATGTGCCATGTTTAAGTATTTCAAACTAGTTTTGTTTCTTACTAATTTGAGAACTTATTACATGACTGCCTTTGAGGCACAAAGGATTCAGCATTCTTTGTTAGAAGGCTGAATAGTGAAGCATTCAGCACTTTTCTCTTTCTGGCTCTAAGTGCACCGAGGCATCATTCTCCATGGTCTGATACAGATGTGTATTTTGTAATAATAATGGTCAGTCTTTGCAAAGATAGACGATGTTGTCTGAAACACTGATGAACCGTTTTAATTAATTCTCTAGTAGATTGTGAAATAGGTTGTGGAGTATGGATGCGGGAGAAAAGAAATCCAATAGTAGGAACCTAGATACTGAAAATGACATTTACATTTTAAATAAGCATATTATATTTGGTTACTATGAGAATATCAAGGTAACCTTAATGCTGAAGGTACTTTGCTGAAATAGAGAAAATGGACACAAATGTCTTTATCAATAGATTTTTTGGTTTAGTGGTTGTTTTATCTACAGTACCCAGGAAATGGAATTGTGTGTCAATTTTAATAATAATCTATGTCCACCCTAAATTCAGGCAAGCACTAGAATATGTAAATCCTAAATCAATGCTATTAACCCCCCCATAAGCATGAGTGTGCTACTCTAGTAATTTAGACCCCTTATCATTTTCATTTGAGTTATTTATAAATTGAACTCCTCTTTCTCCAAGTGTTGGAAGAAAAACATGCAATATGGATTATGAAAAATATTTGTATTACAATATGCTAATGATAAAATATAATTTACATATAAGTATTAATCATGAAAATCTTCCATAACTTTCTAATTTATTTCTTCCTTGTACAGTGGTGCCTCGCATAAAGAACGCCTCGCACAGCGAACGCTGCACACAACGAACTTCATTTCATGATTCATACAACGAACTTCGTTTCACACAACGAAGTCGCCCGAGCTTCCACGACCGCTTTGCCCGAGCTTCCACGACTGACTGCTTCGCCTGAGCTTCCACGATTGCTGCCGATGTATTGCATCCTTCCGCGCAGGCACTGCAGGCAGTCGTTAGTCACTGCGCTTAACTTAAGCACGTATCGCGGCAATCGTTCTTCATTACGAATTAAATCACGCACGTATCATGGCAGTCGTCCTTTTAAGTTAAACTCAATATTTTTTTTATATCATGGCTTCTAAAAAAAGCAGGAAGGTGATTTCTGTTGAAATGAAACAGGACAATGCTCAAAGGGAAGCGTCATCTGATAACGAGGAGCAACAATCAAACAATCAACCAATCCCAACTGCTGACATCAAGAACAACCTGGTCAAATGGAAAGCAGTTCAGGAGTTTACCAATGCCCACTATCCGGATTCAGCTGAAGCAAACAGGATCAACGATCTTTACTCCGATACTCTTGTCCGTTATTTCAGGCAGATGTTGGAGAAAAGAGAAAAACAAACGACTTTGGACAGGTTTTTCATGAAACCATCGGCCAAAATGCAGAAAATGGATGAAGATGTGCAAGATTCAGTAGACTCTACTTAGTCTGTCTTAAAATTAAAAAAATGTGTTTTTTTAATTATGTTTTTAGATGTATCTAAATAAAAATAATAACAAAAAATTTATCTTTTTTTTATGTCATCTTAGCATATTTTATGCTACAGAACGAATTATTTTTTTTAACATGTATTGTTATGGGAAAACGCGTTTCACATAACGAACTTTTCGCATAACAAACTTGCTCCTGGAACGAATTAAGTTCGTTGTGTGAGGCACCACTGTATTTTGATCTGGTCCTATAATTAGATGCATATAGGGTTTGGAGATCTGTCCAATTGTAGAAAAGGAGAGTTTCAAATAAAAATATTATTTCCTGCAGTTAGGTAGGGGCCTGCTTGAGATTATAGCTGGACTTTTACATTCCCTTTTTCAATTGTAAGCTCACATCTTAATTTAGATACTGAATAGTGCTCAGGTATTTTACATCTATGCTTCATGGAATATGCTGGTAGCATGGGGACCATGTCTCATTCTTCTTTGAGTATTTGTGCTTTGCTGTGCAGTAAAGCTTAATATTTGTAGATAGATCACCATTTGTTAGATATTAATAAGCACCCACTAAGAAGCAGATTGTATGCTACAACTACAACCTGAAAGCATTGGGAAAGCAGATAAGATCCCAGCTTTAATGACTTTTATATCATAGTGTGTGGGGGGCAGACAGTAAACTAATAACACTTTGTGCTAAGTGAGATGAAGATGGCAAAATAGGGGGAGGTGGTCAAGAATGGCTGTGCGAGAGGCTTGGGAATCATTTTAGAAAGGTCTCTCTTGGTAGGTAGTGTTTTAACTAAAACCTATTTTTTAAATTTATGACATTTTTCTTTCTTATGTTTTATTATTGTCCTTGTAACTAGAATTTTGAGTAAAAATAAATTTACCTTTTCTAAAATACTATAATATTAAACATTGTCTATAATTTTGCTTTAGGTTGAATAAGCAGTAAGTAAATCTGATCTTTCTGGAGATTTTGGGAAGCTGAAAAATATTCAAAAAAGAAAAATGATCATGTTGTTAAGGTAAGCAAACTTATATGAACTACATTTAAAAATAAATAAATAAATAAATAAATAAATAAATAAATAAATAAATCTTGGTTCCAGCCTTGGACGAAGGTTCATGGCAGGTCTTATTTTATTTGAACAAGTTTACTGCCTTTAATCAAATCCCTACAATACTCCATGCATAGCAATAAAATATATTCAGTGATCTTTCTGAAGGTTCCATCGCTAGACAGTACTATATATCTCTTTCGAGAGCATTGGAAAACTTTTTTTCATTTGGTATGTGCAACCAGCTCAGATGTTTTTCCAGGAAGTTTCTGACTTTTACATTAAAATTGTATCTCTCAATAAACCTGAAAATGTTCTGAAGTTCTAAAATGATATATCACTTTTCTATTTAAAACTCACCAATGGATCCTCACTGTCATTAGAAATAAATCTTAAATTTCTCCTGTAATTTATAGGATTCTACAGGGTGTAGCACCTTCTTGCCTCATGTTGGTCACCTCCCTACCTCCACCCCAGTTCTCTCATTGCTTTGATGGAGCAACTCCAGCCTGCTTTCTACTACTTGAACAGCCTGTCATCTCTTTCCTACTTCATTGTATTTGCAAATGATAGTTTTAGGTCTCAATACAATTGTCTCCTATCTCCTCTCTATAAAGTTGTGTACCCATAATCACCTTCTATCATATAGGCATATTTTAATTTCCCATTAATATTTACCAATATATGACATTAGATCATATATCTCCTTGCATATTGTATAATTTTGTTTTCTCTCTGTGTGGCTATAAGTACCATGGATTAAGAATCCTGTGTTTCTTATAGACAGGGTAGCCCTTGTATCCAATGCAGTGTCTTGCATGTAATGGGCACTCAACAAATGTTTCCTGAGTGAATGCAAGAGTGAACAAGTTTGCCTGATGCTATAGATCAGTGTGCTGCTACATCACCACATTTCATCTGTGTTTGTCTTCAAAAGTATAAACCTTGCCCTAGTTGGGATGACTTAGCAGATAGAATTCAGTTCACCAACCAAAGTGTCCTGGGTTTGATTCTGGTCCAGGGTACGTACCTTGGTTGCAGGTTCAATCTCTAGCCCTGGTTGGAGTATGAGGAGGGCAACCAAGCAATGTCCCTCACACACATTGATGTTTCTTTCTCTCTGTTTCTCCCTCCCTTCCACTCTCTAAAAAAATCAATGGAAAAAATATCCTTGGGTGAGGATTGAAAAAGGATAAGCCTCTACAGTTGTATTTTTACTTTCATGAAAATTTGCCATTAGAAATCAACTCTAGGTAATCCACAGTTCTGTAAACTTCCTTTATAAAATACTGGAATTATTTTGTGAAGTGTGTTTTAAGATGTATGGATGGTTTACTGCTTTGCAATCAAGGTGTCCTCATGAACAAACCCAGGCCAATTCTCACAGTTTCTTACCTGTTTTCCCTATGACAATGGCATTTTAAACTGTGCATTTGCTTGTTATATCTGTGATTAAAAGGTGAATAAAAAATTATTTTTACCCTCAAAGATCTCAGAGTCTAGTGTAAAATAGAGTAAAATAACATTTCAATACTATAGTATGACGTGCTTTCTGGTACTTTACTAACTGGAATCCTCAAATAACATGAATTAATTTGGGGTCTAGTCTAAAACTATTACTGTTGTCTCTGGAGATAGAATGCCTGATTCCTCAAATTTACTTCCTCCTCTTGCTGGCTGTGACCTTTCACAAGTTGCTGACCTCCTGTGTGTTGTATTTTCCTCATTTGTAAAACTGTGGATCATAACAGTACCTATGACATTGTATTTTTGTGAGGAAATTTAATGAAATAATCTATGTAAAGCACATAGATTAGTACCTTGCCTAACTCAGAGGGTTTCAATAACTGATCCTTATTACTATTTTTATTACTCTTTTAAAGGTTCTGTTTTATAATAGGTTGATTTATGTGAATGAAAAAAAAAGTTTTAAGTGTTAGGTTAAAAGCATCTATATGCTAATTCACATTGTGATACTATTTAACTGCCTTAGAAAGACACTTAAGTTTAAGCCAAACTGAAACCAGTTTGGCTCAGTGGATAGAGCATCAGTCAGCCTGTAGACTGAAAGGTCCCAGGTTCGATTCTGGTCAGGGTCATGTACCTTGGTTGTGGGCACATCCCCAGTAGGGGGTGTGCAGGAGGCATCTGATGGATGATTCTCTCTCACTGATGTTTCTAACTCTCTATCCCTCTCTCTTCCTCTCTGTAAAAAAAATCAATAAAATATATTTTTAAAAAATTAAGTTTAATTCTATAAAGACAACTTGGAAACAGAAAATAAGAAAACTTTCCAAATGCTAATAAACAGTCCTAGTGTTTTATTAAAACTGAGATAGTGTTGCTCAGTCATTGAGTGGTGACCTATAAGCCAGTTCACTGTTTGATTCCTGATCAGGGCACAGGTTGTAGGTTCAATCCCTAGTGTGGCATGTGCAAGAGGCAGCCATCAATGATTCTCTCATCATTGATGTTCCTCTTTCTCCCTTCTTTTATTAAATCAAATATATATAAAATTATATATATATAATATATTAATATCTAATATATATCTAATATATATGATTGATTTATAAGTTATATATATATATATATATATATATATATATATATATATATTAATAAACAAACATCATTTCATAGCCCTTTCCTTATTTCTGAAATATAGTATTAAAGATGCAAAAGAAAACAGAACAAGCAAAACTAGGGTGGTTGTGAAGAGTGCAAGTTATATCAAGTGTTAAATATAGGACAGCCTTTAATTTGTACTTGTCCACCAGGAAGTTTGCAAAAGCTCTGTGAAGCAGGGCTCTAGAAATTTTAACAATACTGATGTTTATTTTGCTTATTTGCTTTAATAGATTGAATATATTTTTAAAATAGATAGAAAAGGAGATACCTGACTTTGGTATAGAATTTTATGAAACATACTAGAGGCCCCTTGCACGAAATTCATGCATGGTGTGTGTGTGTGTGTGTGTGTGTGTGTGTGTGTGTGTGTGTGTGTCAGCCCAGAGATTTTTGTATGAGAAAATAATCTATAAGTGGCTTATTATTTTTCAAAAATACAAATTTATAGCTTCACAGAATTAAGGCTATTGATTGACTAAGTATCTGTGTATCACATACTTGAAACCACAGTTCTGTTCTTTCTGATACATGCTCAATCAGTGTAATTGATGGGACAAGAGCAGCAAGCAGCTGCTGTTGTAGTTAGAGATGTGGATATTTCAGATGGAAAACTGTAAGTACAGGTGACATTTAAAATTTGATCTCAAATTTTGTTTTGTTTGAAACTTGTTTAAACCTCATTAAATGAAATACAAAATAGTTGTATTTTATTTAATTGCAGAGTATTTTGAGTATCATTCTGAATTCCTAAAATCTCACTGATAGATGCATTTTTATTTTCTTTCTAATAGAAAATAGAGTCCTGTCACTACATTTGCATTTTACCTCCTTCTCAATATATAAATAACTGTTTTATATGAACATCCCCCTCTCCCATCATCTTTTCTTCTTTAAGGAGAACTCTGTTCTTTCTAATTACATTTTCCAGAAACAAAACTGCATTAGGAAACGTGAATTTCCAGATTTTCATTTGAGAAACAGTGTTACTTTATTTTTTAATCTTTAAATGTACAAGATAGTATATTTGATACCAATAATTATTTTACTATGATCATCTATTAATAGAATATATTATATTACATTACTAAGATTCCATAGACTACCATTTTTAGTAAGAGTTAAGACACAACTATTTTATAGTAGCCTATATAATAAAACCCTAATATGCAAATCAAATGAATGGCAGAATGACTGATCATTATGATGCATACTGACTACCAGGGGGCAGATGCTGAACACAAGAGCTGCCCCCTGGGTGTCAGTGTGCTCCCACAGTGGCAAGCACAGTGGCAGTTGTGGGAACCTCTTCCACCTCCATGGCAGCACTACGGAGTGGTAAGCCGAGCAGTAAGGAGTGAGCAGGCAGGAGGTAAGGAGCAAGCAAATGGAAGGCAGTTACGGTGAGGGGTCTAAAGTGGCAGTCAGACATCCCCTGAGGTGTCCTGGATTGTGAGAGGTCACAGGCCAGGCTGAGGGAACCCCCTATTCATAAGAATTTAATGCATTGGGTCTCTAGTCTCTCTCTCTCTCTCTCTCTCTCTCTCTCTCTCTCTCTCTCTCTCTCTCTATATATATATATATATATATATATATATATATATATATATATATATATATATATATATATATGTAAAGCCCAGACGCAGTTAATGGAGGAACAACCAGAACAACCAGACGCTATGATGCACTCAATGAAGGAGCTGCCCCCTGGTAGCCAGTGTACTCCACAGTGGGAACACTGCTCAGCCAGAAGCCGGGCTCATGGCTGGCAAGGGCACCAGTGGTTGTGGGAGCCTCTCTCGCCTCTGCGGTAGCACTAAGGACTCCTTGGGGGATGTCTGACTGCAAGCTTAGACGGACATCCCCCAAGGTAATCTGGACTGCAAGAGGGTGCAGGTTGACCTGAGAGATTCCCCCATTCCCCCTCAAGTGTATGAATGTCCTGTATCAGGCCTCTAGTCTGGTTATAATACTTTATTGTTTAGAAAGTGGATATAATGATGATTTTGATTATATATTTCAAATTTGTTAACGATCACTATTTTTTATTGAAAATATATTGCCTTAAATTAAATATAAAGTGTTTTATATACACATGCAGTGCTAACATAAAGTGATACTTTTTCAATATTGTACATTTTTACAGTTATATATTTTCTACACAGCTCTAGTTATACTAAATATAGTATTGAACATTTTTCTCTTCACTTAACATTATATCACAAATAGTATACAGTGTTTCTACAGTTTTAAAAATTATCATAATTCTAATACACACTTAGTAGCTTATAGTGCATATAGGCCATAATTTATTTATTAAGCTATTTTTTTAAAATGTACTCATATATGTTGCATCATAATTTTATACTGATTTACATAAACATTAGAGAAGATTTTTTATGCTTCTTGATTTTTGCTTTTAATAATTAGTTCCTCTTTTAAAAGTCTGATCAATTATTACTAGGTTTTCCTTTTGTCAAAAATTATGTTTAAATACATTGAAAAACTATAATGCATCTAGATTTCATGGCATCAGCTATGGTGGACTGTCTAGTCTTAAGTTTCCTGAAATAATTTGATATAAAGTATCCTTCTTAATCACAGGGTCTAAATCTACAATTGCCATAACTGATCAATTGCTTCTAGAATTGCATTGTGTTTGCCTTGAACAAACATGGTAGGCTGTACATTACTTAAAGTCTGTTGGGATATCCCATGTTTATTGCAGCATTATTCACAGTAGCCAAGATATGGAGACAACCCACACACCTATAAAAGATAAATGGATACATATGAGCCTAACCAATGGTTGAGGACATTAGGAGGATGGAGGCATGAGTGGGGGAGCGGTGGGGGATTGGAACGAGAGGTTGAGGACAAATATGTATTACCTAAATAAATAAATAAATATAAAAGGAAAAAAGATAAATGGATTAAAAAAATCATGGTACATATACCTAGGGGCCCTACCCGTGCACAAATTTTGTGCACTGGACCTCTAATAATTATATCATGTGATGAATAACACTCTATCAGCAATCATGTTACAATATTTAATTGTACTAAAATAAGACATATGTACCTTAATCTTGCACAATGTTACATGTCAATTTTATTAAATTAAAAAAAGAAGTCCGGCTGGCATGTATCAGTAGTTGAACATTGACCTATGAACGAGGAGGGCATGGTTCGATTGCTAGTCAGGGCACATGCCTGGGTTGTGGGCTTGATACCAGCCAGTCAATCAATGATTCTCTCTCATCATTGATGTTTCTCCCCCTCTGAAATCAATAAATCTCTCTCTATAAAAGGATAATATTCAAAGTGTCCCCTTGGGAGTTCAACCTGGAGACTTGGGAGTTAGATTACTTGCTATGATGTGTGCTGACCCCTGGTGGTCAGCACGAAACAAAGGAAGGCCCTGTCCAGCAGCGGGCAGCTGGGGAAGGGAGGCCTTGGCCAGCAGTTGGAAGGCAAAATTGGCCCTGATTGCTGGCCAGGCTTAGGGAACTTAACCATGCACAAATTTTGTTCACGAAGCCTCTAATATATACTAGTATATAAAAAGATGCTTTATGTGTAGTGCATTACTGTGACATGGCTTCTATGTCCTTCTTCTGTTCAGCAGAGTCATCTCTCACTATTCTCAGCATACTGACCATTCTTGGAAAGCTCCATTCAGGTCACAAGTCTATTAGTTCTCTTCAGAGATGTACAGCAAGTCTGTCAGGGCTTTATAAGGAGGCAATTCAGTGCTCTTATATGTGCATGGTTTTCCTTTTCTGGCCTTCTTTGCAGCATTTCATTAGGAATTCCATTTAGGGTGCTTTGTAAATAAAGTGGAATCCCAAGGAATGATGTCCATACCATTTTTTTTAGCCCGAGGCAAATTTCTTGAGCATGATTTTTGTTGTTAGGGATATGGAGAAACTCAGTGTTGCATCCTCTCAGCAGTGCCCGGAACACTGCTCAGGTGTTCTGTAGCCCTGTGGATAGGTGCTCTTGTAGCCACCTTCCATGCCACTTCCTCACTGCTATCCATGTGCTGCCTGAGCCAGGTCCGAAGTGCTTGAGGATGAGATGCACACACTGTGTCAAGTGGATGAAGTACCAGTGAGATAATTTCTTGAGAATAAAGTCCTAGGGGTGGAATTACAAAGTCAATTTTAACATAATTATGGCCCTTGCCTCAAAGATTTTACCAATTAAATTAGCCCACAGAAATAAATTCCTCCAGCAGTTTCATTCTTGTCAAAATTGGGCATTGTTACTTCTCTAGCTGTTTCTATTTTAGTTCTGTAGCTCACTCAATATAAATTTATTAAGCTTTTATATGCCAGGCACTGTGCTAGGTACTGGGGATATGAATATTAATAAGACTGCATGTTTGCCCTGGATAAGTTATGGCCTACTGAAAAAAAGGCGTTTATGAAACTTATGGACAAAAATTACTCTTATGAGAGTACCAAGAAAGTAGTATGTGACCATCACAGAAAAGCAATTAACCTTAATTATGGTAGATAGGGAAGATTTCATACTAAGAAAATATTATCTGGCTTGGTATTGAAGATAGAATGATGCTAACAAAGAAGGGGAGCCTCTTAGAGGGAATATTAAATTAAAGGCATACAGTTAATAAGAAATTATATAACAGGCATATAGAGTTCATAAGGGAGAGTAGCAGATTATTGAGAAGATGGTTTGAAGACAAAGGTGAGGGCCTATGATTAGTTAAAGAGATTTATTTAAATCTGTGAAAGATGGAGGAAACCATAATGGATAAAAAATGGTATTATTTTATTAGAAAAATGCAATGTTCTCAAAATGAAGGATGACCTGGAGTGGAGAAAGATTGGTTTCAGAAAGATTATAAATGATCCCAAATTAGTAAAAAATTAGAATTGAGATAAAATCCAAGATTAGAGACTTTGCTCATGTAGAATCCAAGAGATTTTGTAATCAATAGGAGGACTTAAGAGTGATAGCAGATACAACTCCAGTTTCTAGTTTGGAATCTTGAGTGAATAGAAATGCCATTAACTGAAGCTAAGAATAGAGTAGGCAGGGAATTTATGATCCTAAATACAATAGCTTGTAACAGGCTAACATTCCTGCTATGGAAAAAAAAAAAAAAGAAAAAGAAAAAAGAAAAGAAAACTGGAGACAAAACAAAACTATCTAAAATCATCTAAACCCACCAGGCGTGGTTCAGTGGTTGAGCAGCGACCTATGAACCAGGAGGTCATTGTTTGGTTCCTGGTCAGTTCATATGCCCAGGTTGAGGCTCAATGCCCAGTATGGGGCATACAGGAAGCAGTTGATCAATGTTTCTGTCTCATAATCAATGTTTCTCTCTCCTTCACTCCCTCTATGAAATCAATGAAAATATGTTTATATTTAAAAAACAAAACAAAAACAAATAAATCAGAGAGTTGCTGAAGCAACTTGAGGAGAGCAAAGGAACACTAGAGAGATAAGCAAACATTCTAAGCCACGTTTTCCTTGGAGCATTTTTTAAAATCTTGCGATAAAGATGGAGGCTGAGAATCTAGCCAAGAAGTAGAGACACTAAACAAAGTTTCAGACAATCTCATAGGTCTGGACAGATGAATATCCAGGGATGCCAATCCAGCCAGTACTTTTGAGGGGCCAAGAATTCTGAGAGGGAAGGATAACAACAGAAAAGTGAGTCTGACACTCTAGCATTTCCCTTTGAGGTATGTATTTGTTGAATTCTTAGGCTATGTGAAGTCAAAGTACAATAAACTTAACAAAAAACTGAAAAACAGAATGAGTTTTAGGTATTCTTAGAGCATGAAAGTGACCCAAAGTAGATCAACATGATTTACCTCTACTTTATTTGTGTATCACTTTGTAATCTCATTTTTTACTAGAAAAATCATAAGATCCAGAGCTTCTATGTTTTCATTTATATTATCTACAATTGGAACATAAATTGCAAAGTATGCCAAGAATCACGATGGGAAAAAAAAACAAAACAGTTTCATGAATGTCCCCACTTTTTGGAGTTATCAGACATGGATATAAAAAGAATGGTGATTACTATGTTTAAGAATATAGATAACAAGATGGAGGCTTTTATCAGAAAAAATAAGGAGTGGTGAGCCAAGCAGTAAGGAGCAAATGGTATTATGTGGATAAATATGTGGATTAATGAAATTAAAAAAAATTGATATACATAAGAGCAAATAGAAAAATACCAAAACATCCAGGAAAGAATTATCTTCAAATGAGAAATGATAAAAGTGACCTAAAAGAAATAATGAAAGCCAGAATACAGTAAAAGGACATTATTAAAGTATTAATACAATGGCCAAGCTAGTGTCCTATATTCAGCAAAGATATCCATAAAATATGAGGAAAATACATTTTTATGCATTTTAGAAAAACTAAAAGTCACATAATTGATTGTCAAATGATTCTCACTAAAACAGTGGATACTATATTGGGTAAAATGAAAATTATCTTAGATGAATAATATGCAATGCCATTTTTTTAAAAGAGTAACAGGAAGTATAAGTAGTGGGTGAATATAAATAGATATTAATTATAAAGAAAATAATAATATCCTTTAAAAATAATTCTGCAGGGAAGTGAAACCCACTGCTCAGGGATAAGTATGAATTGTGTGTGCCTGGTGCATTCAATAAAATCAGTTGTTTGTGAGTCTAGTAAGGAGGGGAACTTGTAGATTGGTCACTGGAGACCCTCCCTGTTTTCCCCAGATGTGAAGACAGAACAATGATATTGGTCCTTTATTTTGGCTTTATGCTACAATTGACCTATTGATATCTTCATATCAATTTAAACTTGGGTGATGAATAAAAGAGCAGTATAAGTGCCTCCTAGGAAGTTAAGTAGACCCTTGACCAGGAGGGAGAGGGTCACAATGTGAGGTGGTTTTAAAAAATAAACTTTATGATTGATGAAAGCATTGAGGGTCAGGTGTAGGGAAGGGAATTGGTGTAGGGAATATATATCCCAGAAGATGTAAATTTGAACTAATCAATGCCTCTGACAAAAAATTGTCATTCAGCCAGGGGAGCCATTTGCAACTTTGAAACTTAAATATAAGTATTTTAAGGCTCTGTATATACCTCTTAAACTAGCTACTGGGTGGCAGTTCCATTGCATGTCTTCTTTAGGATCACAGCTTTGTGTGTGTGTAGAATTATTATGAGTAAGTCCTGGAACTTCATTGCAAATAGGAAGGTTCTGGTGAGATCTTGGCCTTAGTATTTGATGCATAGTTTGAATATCTGTGAGGCAAGAAATTTCCATAGTTCTCTAGCCCAAACAGATAAATCAGTTTCCTAGCGGTGTCATAACAAAGTACCACAAGCTGGATGGTTTTTAAAAAAAGAAATGAAATATTCTAATAACTATCTATGATGTTAAATGGGTACTAGATTTAATCAGGATGATCACTTGTAAGTTATATAATTTCCAATCACTGGTTGTACACCTGAAATTAATACAATATAATATGTCAACTGAAAGTAATTGTTTTAAATAATCAATTGGAGAAAAAAATTATTTCTACACAGATCTGGTGCTTAGAAATCTGAAATTAAGGTGCCTGCTGCTCTGTGCTTTCTCTTTAGCCTTCAGGGGATGGAGGGTCCTTCTGGGCCTCTTTCAACTCTGGGGGCCTCCAGAAATTCTTGGTTTGTGGAAGCATAACTCCAACCTCTGACTTTATCTTCACATGACATTCTCTCTGCCTGTCTTTCTTTACCTGACAGTCTTTTTATAAGGACACCAGTCTTATTGAATTAGAAGCCCGCCCTACTCTACTAAGACATAATCTTGTTGTTGTTTTTTTCCTGGAAATGAAAAAAATATATATTTTTGTCTTTAAACTTCATTCTCCCACTCTTGAAAACATGGATTGCTGAAACCAGTTTGGTTAGTGGATAGAGTGTCAGCCTGCAGACTGAAAAGTCCCAGGTTAGATTCAGGTCAAGAGCATGTACCCTGGTTGTGGGCACATCCCCAGCAGGGGATGTGTAAGAGGCAGCTGATCCACGATTCTCTCTTGTGGATGTTTCTAATTCTCTATCCCTCTCTCTTCCTCTCTGTCAAAAAAAAAAATATCAATAAAATATATTAAAAACACACACACACACACACAAAAAAAAGAAAACATGGATTATACTCTGTCGCTCCCACCCCCCACCCCCCCATCCCCAAACTTCCCACTTTGAGACAAATAATGGTTTTGGGGTGGTTCATCTGCTTTCAATCTTTAATCTAGAGATCTCTGAATTGGTGTGAGACAGGCTAACCATCAAAGTCCTATCCTTTATGAGACAAGAGTTTGTTCAGTTCAATTTCACATTTAAATCTCACTGTTATTAGAACCAATTTGGGATTATTATTTTTAAATATATATATATATATATATATATATATATATATATATATATATATATATATATTATTGATTTTTTTACAGAGATGAAGAGTTAGAAACCTCGATGAGAGAGAATCATCGATCAGCTGTCTCCTGCACACCTCCCACCAGGGATGTGCCTGCAACCAAGGTTCATGCCCTTGACTGGAATCGAACCCAGAACCCTTCAGTCTGCAGGCCAACGTTCTATCCAATGAGCCAAACCGGTTTCAGCCAATTTGGGATTATTTAACTAGATAGTTCAAAATACAATCAAAAGGGATAGTGCATTATCTATCTATCTATATATATATATATATATATATATATATATATATACACACACACACACACACACACACACACACGCTAGAGGCCTGGTGCGCGATTATTGCACATTGACAAGAAATTAATTAGAAGGTGGCTGGTGGGGTGGGACTGGGTGAGATAGGCTGAACACGTTCTGGAGCCAACCTCCCACAATCCCTTCCTGGCAAGGCTGCACCTGGGGTGCACCAGAGCTCAAAGGGCCTATGTTGATTGAGCGGGGTCCCTTGGGTAGATGGGGACCCTCCCCTTGGCCTGTGGGTATTGGGCCAAAACTGGCAGTCCAACATACCTCCAGGGGTGCTAGAGTGCAAAAGAGTACTCTGCAACTTTGCTGTCACTCTGCAGCTCCTGCATGAGTGTCTGCACCTTGGTGGTCAGTGAATGTCATACCTACTGGCCTTTTATATGTATGTGTATATATATAGACTAGAGGCCCAGTGCATGAATTTCATGCTGGGTCTTTAGTGGCTGCCGGCTGGGGCTTCCCTTCCCTGGTTCCTGGCTGCTGGCCAGAGCCTTCCTTCATTCTGCCCTTCATTCCATGCTACTTTCCTGTCAGCGCATGACATAGTAAGTGATTGAACTCCCGGTAGGTCAAACTCCCGAAGGGACACTTTGCATATTTGTAGATGTGTTCATCCCTCCCTTTTAATTCCTCCACCCTTTCCCATCCCCCTTACTGAGAAGTTATCCTCAAGTAGCAAACAATCTCGTCAATGGCACATGGGCAGTGGTAGGGAAGAAGTAGTCTTTGTGGTAGCAGCCCAAGGTGGCACCTGCCTTCTGGCATAGGAACTCATGTTAACTATTTACATCTATAATTATTCTATTTTCATATAAAATCATATTCTGAAGTGCCGAGGGTTAGGATATTAGCATAGCTTTTCTAGGGGTTACCCATAACATAGGGCAACTCTTTGACAATAACCCAAAAGTTTGTACAAATGTATAGATGAGTCAGTCCAGTGGTTGGCAAGGGTATTCAGTGGTAAGATGACTGCCTGAAATCCAATCAAGTGTGCTAACCCTTAGGTCCTATCCTTTATCAGGAGCCTACTGATTAAAAAGTAAAATCTAACAATTCTCCACTGAGCTCCATCATGTGTGATGATAGCCATGCCATCTATAAATTGTATTAGTGCTCACTTCTTTGATTTCAGGGTGCTTCTCAGGCAGGGCAGGAGTCTGGAAGAGGGGTAACTTCCGGGGCACCATGGCAAGGGATGAGGACAGGGAAGGCCACCCCCTCCTGCAGTTGGGATATTCCAGAGGGCCCAGGTTTGGCTTCATCCTGTAACAAAGAGGACTTGATGACCATGCCAAGCTTGCTGGATGTTTCCTCCATAACCCAAGGCACAATGGATTACTGAACACAAAAGGTCATGGGGTCAGGGTGTATGAGATAATCTATTTTCAGGAGAGGCAAGTGTGCAGCCAGTAATTGCTGCTGCAATGGTAGACAGTGCAGGGCTGAGAAGAGCACTTTCTGGCATCAAGAGCTCAGGAGAGACTCCTGAGGCATGGTAGGGAGTCTCAGCAGTGCCCTCCACGGGTGCTAAAGAGGATGCTTCATATATATATAACAGTTTGGACAGATTCTAAAGCCTTTTGTCAGAGAAGGCGCCATTCCAGGTGGAGTGATTTGCAAGTAACACTAAAAAGGACTTAAGTAAAAATTGTAAATGAGGAACATTTTACCTCCATATCCTAAAAAGGCCTAAAATACATTCAGCTTGTATTAATATTGCTTGTGCTGGGAGAGTCAATATGCTGTTTTGTTTTGTTTTTATTTCTTTTTTTCTATATTTTTATTGATTTCAGAGAGAAAGGGATGGGGGAGAAAGAGATAGAAGCACCAATGATTGGCTGCCACCGGTACATCCCCTACTTGGGATTGAGCCCACAACCATGGCATGTGCCCTGACTAGTAATCAAACTGTGACCTCTTCGTTCTTAGGTCAACGTTCAACCAGTGAGCTACACCTGGACAATACTCTGTTTCTTGATGATGGTCCAATGGAGCAGCCCTTATTTTACTGAATAATTTCAGGAAATTAATGGATGGAGTCATTAATTTTTATAATATGGTATATAGGGACATTAATAGATGTGAGCATAAAATTAAATAGGTTGGAGTAATCCACTGCGAGGTAGTTTATTCTTTCCAGATTTCTGAACCTAGAGGTTTCTGCAAGCTTCTAGCCTAGGTTTTTTTCATCTCTATCTCTCGCTGAAGCTCCCTGACTCACTCCCTTCAGTGTATGCTTCTCTTTAGCCAGACCTTTATCGTGAAATCTAGATTCATTCTTTTCAAGCAAACTGAGCATCTCTACCTGTAGAAGGCACCTCATACTCAGAATTCATGCCTGTCCCTCACAAACCAGCTTCTTCATTTTAAAATGTAGAAGGGGAAAAGGGATCTTAATTTTTAAAAATTTTATTTAAGTTTTATTTTTAAATGTCTTTATTGATTAAGGTGTTACATATGAGTTTTTATTCTCCTATGACACCCTCTATCCCCCCACTCATGCCCTGTTGTCTGTGTCTTTCTAACCTACTTCAGACTGCACTCTTTTCCCTACACTATATTTTCTTCAGAGCTGATCAGTTCAGCAGCAGGAGAAATAAGGTGTGGTGGTAAGGATGATGGAGGGAGGTCCAATTTTTTCATAATTCACATAAGACTATTAGCCTTTAGAAATGTGTATGGTTATATCTTGATTAACATAATATACTCCAGTGCACAATTCATGCATGGGTGGGATCCGGCCAGCTTGCCCAGATCAGGGCTGATCAGGCTGTGTCAGTCGAGGGGAAGTGATGCAGGAGGTTGGCCAGCAGGCCCCACCCTTGATGGGGGGGCGGCTATTGGGCACAGAGCTGGCTGGAGGGAGGGGCCACAGGCAGTTAGCTGGCCAGCCCCACCCCCTGGTCAAACTCCTGGCCAAACTCCCAGTCAAGGGGACAATTTGCATATTAGTATTTTATTATATAGGACTAGTGGCCCAGTGCATTAAATTGGTGCAACGGAGGGGGGGGGGAGAGGGGAGATGTCTCTCAGCCTGGTCTGCATCCTCTCCAATCTTGAGACCCTTGTGGGATTGGGCCTAAACTTGCAGTTGGACAACCCCCTTACAATCCGAGGCTGCTGGCTCCTAACCACTCACCTGCCTGCCTGCTTGATCATCCCTAACCTCTCTGCATGCTGGCTTGATTGCCCCCAACTGCACCCCCTTTCCAGTCTGCTCACCCCCAACTGGTCCCCTCTACCCTCCTGGTCACCCCCAACTGCCCTCTCCTCCTGGCCTTATGACTCCAACTGCCGTCAACTCCTGGCCTGATTATCCCTAACCACCTCTGTCTTGGCCCCGCCACCATGGTTTTGTCCGGAAGGACTTCTGGAAGGTCTCATGGTCTAATTAGCATATCACCCTTTTATTAAGATAGACAGGATATGACATTCTGCCATAACTATAACATATGTACCAGTATTACTCTGAGAATACATCATGTGATAGAAAGGCATCTAATAAAATACAGTGTATATGTTGTAAGTAGTAGGAAATACTGTATTCATAGCAATAACATACACCCTGTGACTTCCCTTCCTGATTAGGGAATGGTTCCCCAGTTCTTTGAATGTTTTTTGGCCCTTATGTAATTTTTTGGGTGTGTGTCATTCAGTGTAACTTTATTTACTGTTTATTGCACATGATTTGAGGTCTTTAATTTCTAACCACCAAAGATTCAAAGGACTATTTTTCCCCCATAAAGTTTAACATTAACATCAGTGAATTCATGTATTCATGTATTTTTATTGTAAACATCTGAATTATTCACATTGTCATAGATCCTGAACTCATAAGCATGCACCATGCACAGCCTGGCAGCAAGCCAGGAAGCCACTTTGCAAGCAAGCAGATACTCCCCATAAGGAGAAAAGTCATAGCACAACATTTAATGTCCAACCTGAATCACCTCAGAATGTTACATATATTGACTTCTTAATTCATATAGTATTGAGAACTCAACTGCTTGGTTGGTGACAGGGTTGACCTGGTTTCAGGAGGATTATTCCTGAAATAATTAAGGAAAGGGAGGCCTAAATATTTTCTTGGTTGCTTGCTCCTCCCCAGCACCTTCATCTTTATTCTCATTCTAGCTTCTTGGGCATCTTGTCCTTCACTTTCACCTCCTTCTTCCTCTTTTATATCCTCAAATTCTTCCTTGGCAACTTCTTCCTCTTCCTCTTCTTCCTCTTTGTCAGCACTTTCTTCTCCTCCTCCTCCTCCTCTTCAGCTTCTCCTTCAGAGGGGTGTTCATCCTTAACTTCCTCAGCTTTTGCAGCCTCAATGGTCTCCTCCACCTCGATCTGCTCCTCCAGGACATTGCTGGTGTATTAAGAAGGGAAGAAGACAGTGGAAATCCAGTAGGAGCTGGTCTGTAAACCACCTTAGGCAGGTCAACCAAAGATCTGGGAACTCTGGGAGTAGCCACTGGCCATGCTTCCCAAGCTGGTGAAACTGAGCTGGGTCTCCTCACCTTCCAAGAGTTTCCTGTAAGCTGCAATGCCAATGTCCAAAGCCACACTGAAGAGGTCCTGGTATTCTTTTAAATATCATGCCATTTCACTCTCTGTAATTCTCAACTCATTTTCTAATTTGTTGATTGTGTCCTGTATAGCACTAACATCAGACTTCTGCTTATCCTCCAGCTCTCGCAGCTGCTTTCCCAGAGCATTGTTCATGCCCTGGCATGCTTTGATCTCCAGGGTCTTGGTCTTGAGCAGGCAGCGGCTTTCAGACACCTCCTTGGCGGCATGCAACCCATAGGTGTTCTTGGCAGTGCTCTCGGTCAGCATGGTGAAGCAGCTCTTGTACCATTCTTATGCATTCTCCCTGTTCTTGGAAGCCAGCTTCTTGTACTGATCACAAATGTCCTTGAACGCATCAGAGAGGTCAGACTTGGAGAACATGTCCATCTCCACAGAGATCTGAGAGTACAGGATCTGCACCTGCAGCTCAGTAATCTCCTCTTCATGCACCTTCTTCAGAAATGTGATTTAGTCCATCAGGCTATTGATGTGCTTTTCAAGCTCAGTGTCAGGGAGAGCCACCTCATCTGCACCTTTGTGCTCCTCTATCAGCCAGCCCTCTGCATCACCAAGGTTCAGCACCTCTTCCTGGTAGCATGCCTGAAGGTTGCTCCCAGTCCCTTCCAAGCCCTGGAGCCTGCTAATTGCCGCTGCCCTCTCCTCGCCTGGGATGGGAGTGGTGGGCCTGGGTACAGGCATCCCATTTTCATTAAAATGTTCAACCCGGGCCTGCTACAACTGTGTCCACAGGCGACCCAGGGGTAGACAGTGATCCTAAAGCCACTGACCACCCCCGCCTATGCAGGTCCCCGATGGAAGCCTGGACCCTCGGGCAGTGCCAGGCCTGTTGGTCCCTGATGATGGCCCGGATCCTGCAGAGGGCGTCAGGTGCTGCCTGCCAGGTCTTCCCCGTTCCCAATGGTGGCCTGGACCCTGTGGGCAGTGTCAGGGACTGTCCACCAAGACTGTCCGATCCCCAATGGCTGCCTGGACTCCATGGGTGGTGTCTGGTGTTGTCTGCCTGGCCTGCCCAGCCCTGATAGTGACCTGGACCCTGTATCAAGTGCACCCCGCCAGGCCTGCCCAGTCCCCTATGACGACCTGGACCCCATGGGTGGTGTCAGGCACAGCCCGCTCCTCCTGCATATGCAAATTACCCTCCATCATTGTTGGCTTAATTTGCATGCCACTCCTGATTGGCTGTGGTCATAGCCGGAGGTACAGTCAATTAGCATTTTTCTCTTTTATTAGTGTAGTTTCCTTTTATAAAAATGAAATTACAGTGTAAAGAGTATCAGAGTTTACTTCCCAGATAGAATTAGGGCTTAGTTCATGGTGGGTATATTATAAAATATGGAGTCATTAAATTTATCCTGCAGCTCATAAAGGAATAAATGAAAGCTTTTATGCTGAGGTTGATGATAGGGGAAGGTTGGTGATGCAGGCAGATTGACATTGTAGAAACCTTACTCTGGTGAGTTGGCAGCATGTGGAACATGGTGGGCAAGTCCAGAATCTGGTGATCTCCTTAGGGGTCTCCTGAAGAGTGGAGGGGAGAGATGTCCAAGGATGGACCTGGAACCAAAGTAGTGGGGATGGAGCAGAAGTGGAATGCAGCATCTTTTCTTAAATGCTTGAATTGCAATCAGTATAATTTGGAGATTGTTAGGGTTGAAAACATTTATTAATTTAAGATGTGCCATGTGTCTTACTCCTTGTTATTTCTTTCATGTGAATCGTCAGTAAATATTCATTTCCCTTTATTAAGAATGGAAAGTTTCTTTTATAATTATAAAGTATATTATATTTTGTATTTTTCTTTTTTAAAAAGTTTTTTTATTGATTAAGGTATTACATATGTGTCCTTACCCCCCATTATCCTCCATCCCCCCACCCTTACCCTCCCCCCACCCTATTGTCTGTGTCCATTGGTTAGGCGTATATGCATGCATACAAGTCCTTTGGTTGATCTCTCCCCGTTATCCCCCACCTTTCCTCTGAGGTTTGGCCATCTATTTTGTGTTACTTTTGTGTCATATTTGACAAATATTTATTTACTCTACAGCCCATTTGATTTTAGTTTTTATTTTCTATTAATATTGACTCTGACTCTACATTTTATGTTTTAGATGATCTATTCTATTTATATCCCCATTTATTTTAAAAAAATAATTCTCCATAAAAGTAATAAGCATTCTGTTCTATTTTGTTAGTTTTTCTGTATTTTTATTTTTCCATATTTTAATTATTTAATGCATCTGTTATTTTCTTTCCAGTGGTTTAAGGATGAGTCTAATTAATTATTTTTGAAATTTGCTATTCAGTTATTTCAGCAGCATTTATTAAGCAATCCTTAACAGGCCTGTTTTTGATAGCCTTTGATAGCCTTTTGATTACTTTATAATGTGATTTGTAATACATATATATCTAATCTTTGTCCATGTTTCTGGTACAGAGCTCCTAAAAGCTTTGGAAATTTTTACATGGTGAAAGCCAAAAAGATTTATCTTCTTCTAAATTTCTTAAAGTGTGTTTTACATCCCAGGGTGTGGTTTATCTTGGCGAATATCCCATGTAAGCTTGAGAAAAATGTGTATTTGCTGTTGGATGAAGTGGTCTATAGATGTCAATTATATCTATTTGTTTGATGATGTTACTGAATTCCACTATATACAGAGTGTGGCAAAAGTAGGTTTACAGATCGCATGAAAAATAATACAATAATTAATAAAAATAATACAAAAATAAACTCTGTTTTGCATAGTCACAACTGTAAGCCTCCTTTAGCCCCACCCTGGTCTGCCTGATGAATCTGTCCGTTTCTGACAGATGTGTGGTAAGTCTCCAACTATAACAGTGGAGTCATCTATTTTTTCTTGTCATACTATCAATTTTTGAGGCTTGTGGTTTGATGCTCTGTTGTTAGGCACATACAAATTTAAGAATTGTTATATTTGATTGGAAAATTGATCCCTTTATCATTATATAATGACATTTGTTATATCTGGGAATATTCCTTACTTTGAAATCTGCTTTGTCTGAAATTAATATAGCTACTTCTGCTTTCTTTTGATTAGTGTTAGCATGGTAAATGTTTTTTCCATTCATTTTATTTTAATCTGCATAAGTCTCTGTATTTAAAATTAATTTCTTGTAGACGAAGTATTTTTCTTTTTTGTTTTAAAATATTTTATTGATTTTTTTTACAGAAAGGAAGGGAGAGGGATAGAAAGCCAGAAACATCGATGAGAGAGTGACATCTATCAGCTGCCTCTTGCACACTCCCTACTGGGAACGTGCCCTCAACCCAGGTACATGCCCTTGACCGGAATCGAACCTGGGACCCTCAAGTCCGCAGGCCGACGCTCTAGCCACTGAGCCAAACCGGTTTCAGAGACAAAATATTTTTCATTGTGTTTTTTAATCTATTCTTACAATACTGTCATTTAATTTGTGCATTTAGACCACTAACATTCAAAGTGATTATTGGATTGATATCATTTGTTACTGTTTTCTACTGGTTGCCCTTATTCTTTGTTCCTAATTTTATCTTCCATTAGTTTTGTGCCTTTCATGATATTAATTGAGCATTTCATATAGTTCTGTTTTCTCTCCTTTTTTAGTACTAGTATATAGTTCATACTCCCCCTCTCCTCCTCTCTCTAGAGGCCCAGTGCATGAAATTCATGAACTGGGGCGGGGGGGGGGGGTCCTCTGAGGGGATGGCAGGCCTAAGCCTGCAGTTGGACATCCTTAGCACTGCCATGAAGATGGGAAAGGTTCCTGCCTCTGCTGTTGCACTCACCAGCCTTAAGCTGGGCTCAGGGTTTCTGGTGAGCAGTGCTCTCCCTGTGGGAATGCACTGACCACTAGGGGGCAGCTTCTGCATTGAACATCTGCCCCCTGGTGGTCAGTGCTTTTCTTAGTGACCAGTTGTTCCTCTGTTCAGTCAATTTGCATATTAGCATTTTATTATATAAGATGGTTAGTATGAGTACCTTATAATTACAAATTAATCCTAATTTTTTTCCTCTTGTCCCCATATCATTGCTGACATTCATTTTGCTTAATATAAGCTTATATATCAGATAAATAGATAAACATATAATGAAATACACTGTTGCTATTATTTTTAATAAGCTCTTATCTGTTAGATTAATTAAAAATAAGAAAATTAAAATTTTATTTTACCTTCAGTTAGTCCTTCTTGAGGCTCTTTGTTTTTGCAGACCCGAATTTCTGACTTATATTATTTTCCTTTTCTCTAAGAACATCTTTTCAATATTTCTTGTAAGACAGGTCTAGTAGCAACAAATTCCCTTAATATTTGTTTGTCTGAGAAAGCTTCTATTTTTCCTTTAGTTTTGAAGGATGATTTCACAGGGTGCAGTATTCTAGGTTGGTGGGATCTTTCTCCCAACATTTTAAATATTTCACTCACCCCCCTTTCCTTGCTTTCATGGTCTCTAAGGAGAAGTGGATTGTAATTCCTATTTTTGATTTTTGTTCCTCTAAATGTAAGGTGAGGCTCCCCCCAATCTTCCTTTAGCTTCTTCAGGATTTTTTATTATTATTATTATTATTATTATTATTATTATTATTATTATTATTTGTAATTTGAAAATGGTATGCCTGTATGTATGTATGTATGTATGTATGTTTTTATTGCATTTTATTCCATTTGATATTCTCTACTGAGTTTTCAGGATCTGTGGTTTGTTGTCTGACATTATCTTGGAGGAACTTCTCAATCTCTATTGTTTCAAATATTTGTTCTGCTCCTTTTTCCCTTCTTTTTCTAGTATTCCCATTAATCATACTTTATACCTTTTGTAGTTGTCCCAAAGTCCCTGGATGTTCTGTTTTTTATCTTTGTTCCCCTTTTTCAGTTTTCTAGGATTCTATTGATTTATTTTGTAGCTCAGAGACACTTTCCTTCAGCTGTGTCCTAATGAGCCCATAAAATGTATTGTTCATTTTTTTTTTGTCTCTAGCATTTCTTTTTGATCCTTTCTTAGAATTTTCATCTCCTATTTCCACCACTTACATGTTTTCTATTAGAGCTCTTAACATATTATACATAGTTGTGATGTGTTGTTATAATAACCTCATTATTACTTAGCAGGAAAGGAGGAAAGGGAGGAGTAGATAGCATAGGCATGCCATTTATGCACTGCAAAAGAAAGGACTGATTGAGCACACAGCAATGTATGTTTCACCTGGTCTGATAATTCCAAAATCCCTGCCATGCCTAATTTTCATGCATGCTCTTCTTAAAAAATATTTTTTGCCTTTGGTTTTGTCTTGTAATTTTTGTGTGATATTTGAATATGATATATGAGTTGAACATGAATAGGATTTTGCTAATGTGGTTGTGTGGTATTGGGGGAGGAGAAGTGTTCTAATAGTCCTATGGTTAGGCCTCAGTCCTTTAGTGAGTCTGTCTCTGGACTTTAATTGTAACAAACGTTTCTGTTTTTCTCTCCCCTGTAAATAGGAGATGATAGTTAGAATGGGCTAGAATTGAAAATATTTTCTTCTTCTAAATGGGAGGAAGCTAGAGCCAGTTGGAGTTGGGAGTTTTCCTTCCCTCAGCTTAGCTAGGTTCTGATAATACCCCCAGCAGATTAGGCCCTGGCTAACTTGTTTCTCTTAGAGCAGAACTTTCTAAGAAGTTCAGAGTATTCTATAAAGTGTTTCAAGGTGGTTTTTATTTTATTTTTTTTTTACTCCCCCTGCTGAAAGTTAGAGGGGATTTTTTTTTTTTTCTCTCTGATACCTATTGTGAGAGGGTCAAGCTCCTGGAGTACATCTCACAATATTGTGGGGCCTCCTATGACTAGGTCCCTTTGGGATTTTTAAGTCTGAGTTGTCCTCACTGATCCTCCAATAATTTGTTTATTACATTTTAGGTTTTCCTACCAGGGCAATGGTTCCCAAGGTGATTTGCACAGGTGAGAGAGTCCCTGGTTTGTTTATCGCTCCAATTTTGAGGGCAGTGGTTTGCCCTGTATCCTCTCATCTGTTATGGATACAATAATTGTTGATCTTTCAGATCATTCAGGTTACCTGTTAGGACATAGCGCTGACTTGCACTATGCAAACCCAGAAACCTGACCACCTTTAAAAATTAATGCATTATTTCTGATACCATTGACAAACTAATCTACTTGGTTTCCTGGGTATATCATTATGTCAGTATCAAATGATATACTCTTTTCTTAACAACATTTATCCTCCTTATTTCCTTTCATTTTTTATTACTTTACCAGGAAGTTCCAAAACAATATTTAAAAGTAGTAGGTAGATATACATGTTTGTTTCTAAAATTAAAGACAGTGCCAAGAATTTTATTTGTGAGGTTCTTTTTGTTTGCTTGTTTTTTGTTTTGTTTTTTATAAAAGAGAAATTCTTTACCATTTTTGACAATAAACTCTCTGTTAGTTTGATGACACACTAAGTTTACACCACAGCAAATATTTTTTTTTTTCTGTGTGAAATGAACACATGCATTTTGGACCTCAATTATCTCTATATCAGAATCAATCCAAGTTGTTGTTTTTTAAAATTGGTATAACCACGATTGTTAGTTTCTATGCTGCCAAATATAGTTTAGTTTCTAAGCTGATAAGTATAGTTTCCTCTGTTAGCCTTGATCTGAAAGAATTGTAAGGAAATGATGATGTAAAAATTTTGGATGGAGTTACAAAAAAACTTTTGTGCATTCAGTTTATTGCTAATTTTGTTGTAGGTTTTCAATATTAGAAGCTATTCAGTTGAATTTGTGGGATTAAAAAAAATAATAATACTTTTTCTCCCACTTTCTAAGTTCTTCTGTCTGGACTAATCATAAAATTAACAGAGATTGATTAATAGGAAAAAATCAAAGTTTTTGATTCTTGTACATGAGTAGTTTACTTAGGTATGAAAATTCCAAAGACAGTGATGAGATGTTGGGTATATATAAAATTTTTGGACAAAGGGGAAGGGGGTGTTGAGTAACAGAGAGCGTACATAGCATACTTGCTAGACAACTCAGAAACAATGGGACACAGTGCATACCTAGTTAACAGGCCCCTGCCCGAAGGTCTTTTGTTTACCATTCTTTTGTTGTTGTTGTTTATTTGCTAATCAATGGATATTTTCCCCTTAATTAAAAAAAAATCTTTATTTTTGAAAGTATTACAAATGTCCTCTTATTTCTCCTATTAACCCCTTATAGCCTGCCACAGCCATCCACCCCAGGTCTCCACAACCTTATTGTCTGTGCCCATGGGTTGTGCATATATGCATATAAGTTGTTTGGTTGATCTCTTCCCACCTACCCCTACCTTCCTTCTGAGATTCCACAAGCTTTTCAGTGCTTCTATGTCTTGGGATCTATTTTCTTCATTAGATTCTACATATGAGTGAAATCATGTGATAACTTTTTTACTATGGCTGGCTTATTTTGTTATTATAATAGTTTCCAGATTTCTCTGTGCTATCTCCTAGTGTAAAAGATCCTTCTTTTTTACTGCTGCATTGTATTTTATGTTATAAATATACCACGACTTTTTTATCCACTCATCTACTGATGGGCACTTGGGCTGATTCCAGATGTTAGCTATTGTAAATCGTGTTCCTATGAACATAGGGGTGCATATATTCTTTCTGATTAGTGTTTCTGGTTTCTTAGGATATATTCCTAGAAGTGGGATTATTAGGCTAAGGTAGCCTTCTAAAATATCCCCCTGAAACAGGTTTCCCTATTTGAGTTTCTTGGGATGGAAAATGAGGAGGGTCAAAGGTTCTTACTGAAATCTGTTTCTTAATAAACAGCTTCAAATCAATATTCTAAAAGGCAGGTTCAAACTTTGATTTTCTTCCCATTTTCCATGAGTTTCCCACATAATTAGATTATGGGAGGGTGTGCATGCATTTTCTCCTTCAAACACATTCATAAATGCTTACAAGTGTTCACATACTTACCACAAAGTGATTGGCACATTGCTCAGTTACTAAGACATGATTTCTGGAGGCAAATTCATTTGTGCTTATCATTTCGTTTCATTCACAATACTTATAGCTTCTATTTACTTACCAGTTACTGTGGATGAGTTAGTGTGTAAAATAGATACCAAAAGTCTGGTGATTAAGATACTGAGATTAACCTAACCCAAGATAATAGTACCAGTGAATGGAAATGCTTGCAATATTTATGATCTCTGAACACATCTGGCCACTCAGTGTTTATCCTATATAAGAATGTTTAAGTCTAGACCTTCTGTTCATAACTTCATCTCATGTAGCATTTCCTTCTCAGTGGCTGAAGGATATTTCCCTGAATCATTTTCCTCATTCACATGCCCTTTTTCTTGGAATGCAGATTTGGACAGCACCTCCAGTCTTTCTAAATGCTGTTAACTACTCTACCATCTCTACTATGCCCTCAGCTGTCTTCTTCTCTTTCTCAGTCATTACGAAATATTTGAACTCAGTTCATGTTTTTATAGAAGGAAAAAGGAGAACGTATTTGTGTCTCTGTACCTGTGCACACTTCCTTTTTTCTTTCATTTGCTGCCATCTTTCCTCTGTTGTGTAGTTTTGATGGTATTGGTAGATATTTTTTACCCTATCCTTTTTCTTTACTTGGTAAGTCACTTCTAGTCCCCCCAGAAGTCAAACTCACACCACTTTTCTTCTTTATTTAAATTCCTGTTCAAAAGCAGTTTATTGATTTTGTCTGCTAGCATACATGATTCATATTGTATGCTAGGTGATCTTTAGTTATTGACAGTAAATTTATATCAATACATGTGTACATTATTATCAGTATAGTCAAAAGGTAAGAGTTCCAAGAACTGAAGCTTTTTCATTTAGTAAAAATATCATTCAATATTTACTACTATTTTAGTATTAAAACATTTGAGACCAACTTTTCAAGGCAGAACAATGAAATTAAAGAAACAATTCTCCTTTAAAGCTTGTCAGTCATATTACATATGTGAGATGCAGGTTAATTCCTATATAATAAAGAGGTAACATGCAAATTAACCCTCATGCCCTCACAAGATGGCTGCCTATGACCAGGCTGACAGGGAGGTAAGTGAGGAACAACCAAATGACTAAACAAGCAGGCTGTGTGGGGCAACCAGGCCAGCAGGGAGGTTAGTGAGGGAAGACCAAATGACTGAACAAGCAGGCTGTGTTGGGTGACCAGGTCAGCGGGGGAGGGGGGGCAGTTGGGGGCAACCAGGCTGGCAGGAGGAGCAGTTAGGGGCAACCAGGCCAGCAGAGGGGTAGGTGGGGGTGATTCAGCTGGCAGGGGGTGCAGTGAGTGGCAACTAGGCCAGTGGGGGGGGAGTTTGAGGCAACCAGGACAGCAGAGGGGGGCAGTAAGAGGTGACCAGGCTGCTGCGGTTAGGTAGTTAGGAGTGACCAGGCTGGCAGGGAGGGGGAAGTTGAAGGCGACCTGGCTGGCAGCGGGGGGAAGTTAGGGGTGACCAGGCAGGCAGGCAGGTGAGCAATTTGGAGCCAGCAGTCCAGGATTGTGAGGGGGGTATATAACTGCCAGTTTAGGCCTGAGGGGTCCCAGATTGGAGAGGATGCAAGTGGGCTGAGGGGACCCTCCTCCTGTGCATAAATTTCATGCACTGACCTCTAGTATAAATATAAAACACAGAACTGTAAACTCCCACATACACTGAGTGGCCAGATTATTATGATCTCTGAACACATCTGGCCACTCAGTGTTTATCCTATATAATAAAAGGCTGATATGCAAAGTGTCCCCTCTACCAGGAGTTTGACCATCAGGATGGCCATCAAATTGTCCATGTCCCCTCCCCCTGGCCAGGCTGGCAGACTGAACCCATGCACGAACACACACACACTAATAAATGAGAAACATGTAAATTGACCATCACTCTGCTATGTCCACCAGCCAATCAGAGCAAATATGAAAATTAACCCAACTAAGATGGAGGCTGCCACGGAGCTGGAGCAAGCAGCAGGCTAGGTTTGACCCTGCTGATAGAAGAAGCCACGCTTCCTACCTGCCCTGGCTTGCCCTGACTTTCAATCAAGGCTACAGAGTTTTAATTATAGAAGATAAATAAATCCCAACAAAGATAGCACTGGCCAAGGAGCTAGAGTAAGCAGGAGGCTTGGGTTGCCCCTGGTGATGGAGGAAGCCAAGCTTCCTGCACACCCTGGCCTGCCCTGGCCTCTGATTAAGGCTACAAAGTTCAATTATAGAAGATAAATAAATCCCAGATACTTGCTTCCATCCAGCCCTGGCCTATGCTTGAATCATCAGAGGGCATGCCAGCCTGTAAACCACCACAGGCCCCTTCCCCAGGCTACCCCATGCCCCAAGGGAACCACCACCCTGATCAGGGACACACTTTAAGGAAAACCAGCCAGCCCCCACTTGTGCACCAGGCCTCTATCCTTCTATCTAATAAAAGAATAATATGCAAATTGACTGTCATTCCAACACACAAGATTGCTGACCCCATGTGGTCAAAGATGGCTGCCCCCATGTGGACACAAGATGGCTGCCACAAGATAGACTGCAGGGGAGAGCAGTTGGGGGGGGAGGGGACCAGGCCTGCAGTGGAGGGCAGTTGGGGGGAACCAGGCCTGCAGGGATGGCAGATGGGGGAGACCAGGCCTTCAGGGGAGGGCAGTTAGGGTGACCAAGCCTGCAGGGGAGGGTAATTGGCTGGGGGACCAGACAATCAGGGGAGAGCAGTTAGGCATCAATCAGGCTGGCAGGGGAGTGGTTTGGGGGTGATCAGGCTGGCAAGCAGAAGTGTTTAGGGACAATCACTGTGGTGTTTAGGCTGGCAAACAGAAGTGGTTAGGCAGAGAAGCAGTTGGGACCCAGTAGTCCTGGATTGTGAGAGGTATGTCCGATTGCCTGTTTAGGCGGACTCCTACTGGGATTGGGCCTAAATGGGCAGTTGCACATCCCTGGAGGGGTCCCAGATTGGATAGGTTGTGTGGGCGTGCAGGCTGGGCTAGGGACACACTCCATGTCCACAAATTTTGTGCACTGGGCCTTTAGAGTACACACACACACACACACACACACACACACACACACACTCACTCACACACTCACACTGTGTAGCCAGGTTATTATGCATTCAGAGATCATAATAATCTGGCCACTCAGTGTATAGATTACCACATGTATTTTGATAACCGTTCACTTCAGATAGCTCAGAGTTTATATATTGAATATATGACTCAGATTCTAATCAGAGATGCCTAGAATTTTAAGTGAATGTTAAATGTCAGCAGTGTTGATAAAGCAGTACATACCAATGATCAAGCCTAATATATTACTATTAGAGGCCCAATGCACGAAATTTGTGCAAGGGGCTCGGCCCTCACAGCTGCAGCTTCTGAAGTTTGTCTGGAAGGTCATTTGATTGTCCGGTCTAATTAGCATATTATGCTTTTATTATTATATATGTAACATGACTTTTATATTAGTGCTGTATGCGATTTCCTCATAAGTAAAACACTCTTATCTTATAGAATTAGAAATAAGCTTGGCTTTAAATCAGTCAACAAAGGAACATAAAGTAAAATCATGCTATCCTGCAAAAGGTCATTTTTATTTTGAATATCATAAAATATTGGTATTTTTAAAATATAAACTTGGTATTTTACTAATCAGAATTTTACTGCTTAAATCCAAAAGTATATTCCTTACTGTCTTAGATTTTACTCTACCATGCATCCAGTTGGAATATAGAGTACTGAATGTGCTAGAATCCCCTCTCTCCAGTTTCAGCGATATAGAAAGTGACATATTTAGCTGCACATCACCATACCATTTTCCTGTCTTGATTAGATGGGATAGTGAAGCCATCACTTAGGTAGTTGACCATTTTAAGATAACGTCCCACTGGTAAACACCAAAGACTTATAATTACATGTGCTACTAATGCTTTATAGTACTATTAGGGGTTTAATTTAATGGTGCTTGAAGAATCAAATGAGTGTTGTGTTGATAGCTTAAATGCTTGAAAACAAATTATCACCAGTTTACAGTACCATATTAATCAGATCAAGAATTCCCCCAGTCTAGCAGAAAGCAGCTAAAAGTGAAAAATTTACAAACATTTTATAGAAAAGGACAAGGAGAAAGTCTTTTAAATGTATCTATTGATTAATTAATTTTATATAACTCTTGAAGAAAGCAATCAGCATAACATAGTACCTCATTGCAATACTACAATATATTTGAAATCACTTACTTTCTCCTTCTTCAAAGTATCTCTCTTACTACTTAGGCTTAAAGAGAAATAAATGGATTTTTAACCAGAGATAGGACATTTTATTAATTTTTTCATATTTTTCCTCTTTATAATGAAGACATAAAGGATCATAGCTGATGTGGCTTCTTCTTTATATCCTTAGGTATAGGGCTTCTGTTCAGCTAAAATTCAGGTGGTTCTGAATGATGGTTGTTCTGGAGCTTAGCTGTAATTTTGATATGGCTGTGGTAGATGTGAGTTCTGCATTTACATATATATATATATATATATATATATATATATATATATATATATATATATATATATATATATTATTGATTTTTCACAGAGAGGAAGAGAGGGGGATAGAGAGTTAGAAACATCGATGAGAGAGAATCATCGATCAGCTGCCTCTTGCACACCCTCCACCAGGGATGTGCCCATAACCAAGGTACATGCCTTTGCCTGAAATCGAACCCGGGACCTTTCAGTCCTCAGGCCTACGCTCTATCCACTGAGCCAAACCGGTTCCGGCCGCATTTACCTTTGCCACCAACTTGATCGGAAGCTCTGGAAATGGAACCTTTTAAGTAAAACAGTTTTAAAAAATCCAATCTAAATTCCTTAGCCCGACATTCAAAACTCTCAAAAATTAGCCTTTACCATCCTTTTCTGGATTTTTCATCTAAACTTACTTATGAAACTTCCATTTTGACAGACTGATTTACTCACTCTATTCCAGGTATGCTTGTGAAATTTCATGTCTGCATATTTGTTTTATATTTATCATGTACCATGCACATGCAAAGTGCTTTTTATGCATTATTACATTTAATCTTCATGACAGCTCTATGAGGTAGGTGCCTTTCGTACCCCCATTTTATACATGAAAGTAATGAGGTTTAAAGTGATTCAAATAAATTTCCCAATGCCACAAAACTAGTTAAGTGGTAGAACCACGTTTTTAACCCAGTTCCTTCTGATGCCAAAAATCTTGCTCTTAACCATGATACTGTATAATTCATATCATTCATTCAACCTGGAAGATTTCTGAAAGCCAGGTTCATCCACCTCACTTATTCAGACCTACTCAAACTTTAAGATCTAAGTTGAGTGCCAACTCCTCCAAGAAGCCTTCCCTTAATGACTCACAATATTATCACTCTTTCCTTGTTCTGAAACTATCATCACTCACCTTGACCTAATCACACATACATCAATTCCTACACATTCCTTTGAATTATACATATCGTACTTAGTTATCTGTTTACTATGTCAGATTTCTCTGACATAATTATAAGTAGAGATGCAGACAATTGTGTCTCCCTATCATCTTCAGCATTAACATTTCATCGTGTGTTAGTGGCTGCTGAATAAATCTGTGAATAGTAAGCAATTTTCTGATAAGAATGAAATAATATATGGATTAGACTATTAGAATGGAACAGCTCCTCACCTGGAGAGTTTATAGGCAAATGAAACAGTACTGTCTTTGATATAAGGATAGAATAGTGGCAAGAAAATAAGTTGGAAAAACAGTTTTTACTATTGAATATAAAAGTTACTATTCAAAAGGTAATGTCATCTGCTTCTAAACTGGCTAGAACAACTGATATTTACTGAGGACCTATTAGGCACTCAATTTGTGTACCATTTGATGGGCTTTATATCTCTACTTTTCACAAAACTGGGTAGTTGTTATTGAAACAGAAAAGGCAAAAGAGGATGGGTACCTCCCACTATCCCCATGTGTGCTGTGAGTCAGAGAGAACTGATACAGGGTGTTGCAGTGGAAAAAAGTTTGGCCGTTTTATTATGAACTAGGGGCCTGGTGCATGAAATTTGTGCACTGGGGTTGGGGGGTGTCTCTCAGCCCATCCTGCTTCCTCTCACATACTGGAATCCCTCAGGGGATGTCCTACTGATATCTTCGGCTCACTCCCCATAGAAAACGGGCCTAAGCTGCAGTCTGGCCTCCCTTGGTGGGAGGCAACCTGGCTGATCAGGGGAAGGCATCAGCCCCAATACCTCATTGCTGCAGCCACTGCCAAGTCACCACAGTCCCCAAGGTGTTTTCATCAACATGGACTCTGGTCCCTTCACCATAAAAAAATGACAACTTCCTTTAGGCATTTTCAAGATATGTCTTTCATAGGATATGACATTTGTTTCTTGTTTGTTTTTTTTTTATCCTCACCTGAGGATATGTTTCCATTGACTTTTAGAGAATGTGGAAGAGAAAGGGAAAGAGAGAGAGAAATTTCAAAATGAGAGGAAAACTTTCATTGGTTGCCTCCTGCATGAGCCCTGATCTCGGCCCTTGCCAGGGAGGAGCCTGCAACCTAGGTATATGCCCTTGATCAGAATTGAACCCAGATCCTGCAGTTGGCAGGATCCACTGAGCAAAACCAGCTAGGTCAGGATATGACATTTCTTAACCATTCTTGCAGAGGACCTTTGTTTTTTTCTCCAGAAGTGCTGTAGAAAAACCCTAGATCACCTTTCTGGATTCTTATTACCCAAATTAAGAATATTACCAGTGACATACAGGAAGCTTAGCCAATGAGAGGTCAGAAAAGTTGCTTCCTCCATAGTTCACACCAATCGCCTGCTGGGCTCTGCCCAGGCCCATAGCCTCTGGCTGAAGCTTTAGGCCTGCCAGGGGCCTCCAGCTCCCTCCAATAGCTGGCTCCACTCCTGTCCAGGCCTAAAGCCCCCACCTCCCTCTGATTGCTGGCCCCATCCCTGCCCCCTCGGCTCTGAGTACCTGCTTGGCCCTGCCCAGGAGCTCCCTGTCTCAGGCAATTCCCAGGCTGCTCAGAACCCACACGGGGCCTACCTCAGAGCGACTGGGGTGCCAGGATGTTCCTGGGACCCAGGTTCTGGGCGCCTATGTATGCAAATTATCTGCCACCTTTGTTGGGTTAATTTGCAAACTCACTCTGATTGGCTATGGTTGTAGCAGAGGTATGGTCAATTTACATATTTGTCTATTATGAAGTAAGATGGTGCCATCCAGGAGTTAGGGAAAGCTAACACTCAAAAGCCCCATCTCCCTTATGACTTACAGACAAGAGGTTTTCTAGAGCAAAAATTGTGAGTAATCATGAATAAGGGGTTTGGGGTCATCTGTCTGAATTAAATAAGCAGTTAATTTTCATCTTCCAATCATTTTCTTCCATCCTCTTTTCACCTTTTGTCTAGTTTTCAGGATATGGTGGTGTGGCCATTGGCTTTGTGTGCTGGAAAATATCCTAATAATGAGTCAGTGGATTATCTTGATATGAAGGGGTTAAAGCTACACATTTTGTGACTCTTTTTTTTTTTAAGCAATTATAATTTCTACTCTTGGATATTTATTTTTCCTGCAGGCTTTCAGGTCCTGGGCTAAGCAATTTCTTTGATGTTTAAAAGGATGCTGCATGACTTCCTCCTTATGGCTGTTACTCCACAATAGCTCACAAATTTTGTATTAAATATATTTTCTGAGGCTATTCATTCTCTGGCATCACTAGCTTCATTTTACTCTGATTAGAACATTGAAACTCTGATTTAAATAATTTTCTCAGGGTCAAACAGAATTAGGAGTTGGAGTAAGATTTGCACCTAAATCTGTGCACAAGTTTTTCACGCCCCCAAATTTTGATTAATAATTGTGTGACATACCTGTGACAATTTTGTTGCCAAAAGAGGGATTTTGTTTGGGAACAGTATATTCTATTCTATTTTAAACTATTTTAAAAGCTCTTGATCACTGGAGGTTGCCTAAGCTGTGTCAACTGCTGCACTATTACAGACAAGCCTTCATTTAAATCAGGGGTGGAGGACATTCATATAAGGCCCTAGAAATCATTTGACCAAGGCATTAGGGGTGAGTTAATTAAATGTTTGACCAGATATAGCAAGCTAATTTTTAAGTTGATAATTTTATGTGGGTTACGAATGATGTTATAAATATCCAAATGGCCCTTGGCAGAAAAAGGTTCCCATTCCCTGATTTAGATACTACCTCCTTTGTCAAAGTAGGCACACTCATTCCTGTATGCTTCCATAACACTTTGCTCATGCATCAATCACAGTAGTGTTCACACTATTATAGGTAGACTCTTGTGAGTGGACTATGATATCCTTGAGAGAAAGGACCATGTACTATTTGACTTTGATCTATCCCTACCTAGTAGCACCAAATGTAGGGATGGAAAAAATAATTATAATTCCACCTTTCTAACTTCCTGTGACTGGACTAATAATCAAATCAACATGAGAGAAATTAATAGGACACAATGACAAAATTTATTATGGATATACATGCAAAGGTTCCATAAGAATATATGGCCCCAGGACACTTGAGACATTTGTGGCTTGCATGCCATTCTGGACAAGGGAGGAGTGATGCACGGTCAGGGATTTCAAAGGGAAAGTAGGCCATTCACTGCTGATAAGAAAGAGTGAACATGTGGTGAACAAATTGTTGCCGGGCCACTCAGAAAAAAAAAAAAAAATGGGACACAAATGGGAGTCCAAAAAAAAAAAAAAAACAGGCTTGGCTAGACTTCTCCATGTCTGCCACACTTTCCATATGAGCTAAGGTAAATGTGCTAATGTCCCCTCCCTGAAGGGTTTCTATATGAATTCTGTTAGACAGTTGAGGGGAAAGAGTCAAAGCTTCTTTCTGATTCTTTTGTTTCATAAAAATAACCAGCTTATTATTATTTTTTTTACTACAAAGGTAGTAATGGAATGTAGTGAGCTATTTTCTCTCTCTTTTAAACAACACTGCATTAGTTTATTATGTAATTGTTTTTAATAATAATTTTGCCCCCCACACCACCATCTCTCCTCTGGCAACCATCATCTTGTTTTTTATACCTATCAGTTTGTGTGTTTGTTTTGTTTACTCATTTTTTTTTTAGGTTCCACATATAAGTGAGGTTAAATGGTATTGTTATTGTCTGTCTGGCTTATTTAACTGAGTATAATACCTCTAGGTCCATCCATGTTGTCTCAAATGGCAATATTTCATTCTTTTTTTTTTTTTTTTTTACTAAGTAATATTCCATTGTCTATGTATACCACATCTTCTTTATCTATTCATCTCTTAATGGACATCTAATGGGCCTGTGGGGGTGGGTTGGAACAGGCCCTGGATCTCAAGGTTGCCCCAAGTTTGGGCTGATTGGTGTGGTGTGCCAAGGAGGCATGGGCCTTACAGCTTGGAGGCATTCTTACTGACTGAACAAGACAGTCAAGGTTCCTTGCCATCATGGAGCTTACAATCTATTGGGGTGACTCATAACATAAACAAACAAATAAGATAATTCATATGAGTGATTTATTCTGAACTTATACAGACATGGTCTCACATCTGAAACATGGCTACCTATTGGCTGGGCAGTATTGTGTCCATCAACTGAGGAGATAGTTTGGGTGTCTATCAGGGGAGAGTGTCAGCAGTTGATCAGGTCAGCCAGACCATTTCTCTCTCGGCCTTTCCACAATGGAGTAAAGGGCCTTTTGGCGGAAGTCACCTTCAGGGAAGGTGGCATTATGCAGTTAACAATTCTGTAGATACCAGCTCCTGGAGAAAACCAACAGTTTGGAGACCTTCATCAGACAGAATTAGGCCTGGTATTGGGGACCAAGTGGGTATCAATCAGAATTGCATGGGCAGGTTGGTCAAGAAGCCAACCTCTTCTAGCAGTGCCCCTCAAAACATCCCTAAGGGGACAGATGTGAAGAACCAGGATGCTGCCATTTCACCACAGCAGCAACAGTGACCCAAGAGCTATGTGGACAGCACATGGAGCCTTTTATGTCAGTCCAAAAGTTTCTGTCATTGGCACAATTCTTGGTAATCTAGTAGCAGGCACCCAAATCAGACAACTCCAATGAAAAAGTGGTTTAAAGAATGGCCAAATGAAGAATAAAGATGATGAGTGCTTTGGGGATGATAATGAAGAGATCCCAGACATATTTTGATTTTGAAGGGAACCTAGCCTTATTTGACAAGGCAGCTATATTTGAGGAGATTGATACATATAAGAGGAAAAGTGTTACCTGTTCCAGGGGTATTTAAAATAACTCCTCAAATAACACAGTACTGCCACAATGAGAACATCCTGGAATCAGAGCCTGTGGTCTTACCAATGGATCACAGTGCCCCATAATGTGAGCAAGGAGTTATGCACCAACTCTAACTTGGTTGTCCCAAGTGTTTCATATGAGCTATATAAAAAGCTGTTGTCTGTGGTTTGAATGCATGGGTTGACTCTGGAGTTGACAGGCATGTGTGCCAGTCAGATGGCACTGACTCTACTCAGAGGACCAACAGGTTGAATCCAAAAAATACGCACCAGAGGCCTACAGCGGCTTTGATATGTGGTCCTCATATGAAGGGGGCTCAGGGTATCAGATGTGGAAGGCACCTAGCCAACCATGATGTCCAGGTGATCTTCTTCCTGCCCAACTTTGTCAAGATGCTCAAATCCATCACCAACGAACTGTCTCTCCTCAGCAAGACCCAAGGCCAACAAGTGTCTAGTCTCAAAGATTTGCCCACTAATCCCATGGACCTGGTGATCAACTGTCTGGATTGTCCCAAGAACTCCTTCTTGTGGAATCAGCCCTGGTATAAGGCAGCTGTGGCTTGGGCCAACCGCAACTGGGTATAGTACTCAACATAGATCCACCAGTGGATGAAGTCGAACAGGGCGTTGATTCCAAGTGGTCACTGTCTCTGGGCCTGCCTCTCCCACTGGGAGAGCATGTGGACCACATCTATTTGTGTGACATTAGCATTCCCCAGCAAGTATTCCAGGAGGTGGGGATCAACTGCCACTCACCCTTTGGCTGCAAGGTTGTAATCTCACTACACTCTGCCAGAGGAACTCTGGACAGGCTGTATCCAGTAATGCCCTGCTGCTCCTGACACTGGACTTGACAATGAATGTCTTAAGAGGATGTGAAGCTTCATGGACCTTGTTATTTTTTTTTTCTCTTTTGGGTTTGTTCCTTCTGTGAGAGGACAGATAATATATTTCTTTTCTTTTGAGATCAACAGCAAAAAAATCAACATTTCAAATATTTTTTGGGGGTGGCAAATTTTGGTCCCCCTCACTGACAAAGTACCTAGGATAGAGATGTTCAAATAAACATACATATGAAGGCTGTCATTAAAGAGCCATTAACTTTGGTTGCTTGTGAAATATGGATAGTGCACCCTGCAAGAGTTTATGTTATAGTAGAGAAAACCTGAGAAATGCAAAATGACTATGCTACTAGGCCAGAAGCAGCAGTGCAATTAGAGGCAATAGCTGTTTGACCAGGTCAAAAAGGAAGAATGGCTTCTGATTGGGTAGGGTCGAGAGATTAAAATACTAGAACAGTGATTTTCAACCTGTCTCATGCCATGGCACACACAAACTAATTACTAAAATTCTGTGGCACACCAAAATATAATTTTTGCTTATCTGACATAAAAAAACAGGTATAATTTTTATTCGTTCACTATGGACAGCTATTGTGTTGGCTGTAGTCTTTTTTTTTTTTTAATTAGCAGTGTAAGGGAAAAGAGGTCAGTGCTTCTCACTAAATTGTCAGTTATTATGTTTTAATTTTTTTTTTTCATGGACATGGTCTTTATTTGGGGCTGTTGGGGGAAGAGAGGGAAGAACTAGGACTGGTGAGTATATGGGTTTAGGGAGTTTCTCAACTTTTTAATTTAGTGCATGTTGCCTGGAGGTTAAGATGAGTGAGAACAGCTGTAGAAGTGAGAAGAGAGGAAAAGGAAAGGTCATGGAATGGACACATTCCTTAGGGAACGAAGCCAGGACAAGCACACGGTACTGGGGGTGGGGAGGAAAGGCACCCTTCATATACTGAGACTCAAACATGGCCACTGCTTGATGACAACTCTCCCCAACTCCCACACACCCCATCACCCTTCCCTCTCCTTCCCAGCTCCAGGCCTAGGTGCCTACCCTGCTAGCTCCCTCAACTTTCTGTGGAGAGGAGGGGATGAGGATGTGAGCACAGTAGCATCCTCTGCCTCCGGGTCTCTTGCGCAGGAGAATTGCTCACTCAGCCTGACCTAAAGTCCCAGCCAGAGTCAGGAGGTCAGGAAGCCAGGGAGCAGGTAGGGGAAAATTTATGCCCTCCGCCACTCCTCTGGACACTCTCCCTCCCTGGCTTCTCACATGAGATTGCAACTCTTCGTTCAACCCTTGTGTATCTTCCCTTTGTTTTGGTTGCACTGGTCTGGCGGATAGATGCAGTCCCCTGTGGGAGTAAGTAAGCAGCTGCCTGTGGCCATGGCAAGGGAGGGCACTGTGCCCAAGTGAAAGACATCTTGTCACTGCACTTAGAGGCCTGGGGGGAGCACTCTACCTAGGACATGACCCCTACCTGCTTGGCTGGCTAGCATAGTGCCCTGCTCATGGGTAACTGCTGTTTGGACAGCTTCTGCAGTGTTGCCAGATGGGTCAAATGTCCAGTTTACAGCCAACCAGCACACCTTGACATTGGGGTGAAACTCCTGAGTCTCCCTTTGCCACTTCTTGTGGGCACTGTCCAGCATTTGTGGTGCACTGAGGTCGAAGCAGATGAGCGCTGTATCTGAATTAGGATAGGCCAGGGGCTGGACATGATCAAAGTAAGAGGAACCTGAAGCGACACACATGTTGGGGACACTTGCTTATGCCAAAGCTTGCAGTGTAGTTCTCAAATATGGTGGGTACACAGTTCCGTTCCATTATTCACAGAATAGTTGCCATGGCTAGCACCTGAAGCAGCATTCTCTGTGTCTGCCCCCTTCGCTCCCCGCCACCCCCAAAAACACTCCTCCCGGCCCACGATCTGGCAGGGGCCCCTCTGCACCTCCATGGCCCTGGTTCCATGTGGCCTCTTCCCTACTTGTGGCTTCTGCAGCCACTGGGACCCTCATAAAACCCTCACCAGGGGCCCCAAAGGCAGCCGTGCCCCACCCCCAGCCCAGAAAAATACTGAAGGTGCACCAGTGTGCTTTTTGCAATATCCGTTGAAAATCACTGTCCTAGAATATAACTTAAAATATTATAGATTTCGGAGTCATTTGGTCAGCATTTAACAAATGTTACCCAAGAACCTGCTGTGTGCCCGACGATGTTCTAGACTCATTAGGGAACAAACCAGCTGAATGTTTATGTGAGCACTAATTGTAGTTGCAGGGTTCTTTGTGAAGATCAAAGTGGGTAAAACTATGCATTTATTAATAGTACACCCTATTCAACGGTGGTTATTTCTCTATCTCCTCTCCATTTCCTGAGCTCCATTGGTTTTCATATGTGAACATTGTAGGTGCAGCAAAAATGGTACTAGTAGGTCAGTCCTCCACACAGCTGCAAAATTCCCTGTTCAGTAAATCATGCAATTAAGAAAATCCCATTAGTGATTTTCCCAGATTAAAGTTACTTAAAAAGGAAATATGTCGGTGCTAGTGGATAGTCCCTGTGAGGAGCTTGGTCCTCAGCCAGATGCCCAAAGTGGTTGAGCTCCCGCCCATGGGGTAGGTTTCTTTAAGACCATTGGGGGCGGGGAAGGAGGACGCAGCAGGAGGGGGAGGACGCAGCGGGGGGGGGGGGGGACGGGGGGGCGCGGGAGGGGGGGAAAAGACCCTGGCTCTGAGCCTGCGAGAGGGGGCGCTGTGGCGCCTGCTTAACCTCCTGCCCCACAGTCTGTGCCACGGAAGTAGTTGGTCCTGGACCAGCGTGGGTCATTGCGCACCAGCCGGAGCTGTAAGCGACTGCTTCTACTCCTGCCTCTACTCTGGCTACCATTACCCCAACTGCCGCTACTACTACTGCTGTCGCTGCTCCCACACATCCTGAGTGCCAGGAACCTTGACCACCACCTACCTGGTGAGAAAACACCGGAACTGGACACTATGGCTGATGCCAGATCGCAACTGCGCCTGGCCGTCGTGTGCTCCAGTAACCAGAACCGGAGCATGGAGGCCCACTACTTCCTTAGGAAGCGGGGATTCAGTGTCCGGTCCTTCGGCACAGGGTCCTACGTGAGGCTGCCGGGACCAGCACCCAACAAGCCCAACGTTTATGATTTCCAAACCACCTATGACCAGATGTACAATGACCTTGTTCAGAAAGACAAAGACCTCTACACGCAGAACGGCATCTTGAGCATGCTGGAGAGAAATAAGCGAATCAAGCCCAAGCCGGAAAGGTTCCAGAACTGCCAAGATGCATTCGACCTGATCCTCACCTGCGAAGAGCAAGTGTACGATCAGGTGGTGATGGAGCTGAATTCCAGGGAGCAGGTGACCTACCAGCCGGTGCATGTCGTCAACGTGGATATCCAGGACGACGAGGACGAAGCCATCTTGGGGGCATTCCTCCTCTGTGAGCTGTGCCAGTGCATTCTCCTCCTGGACGACATGGAGAACGACCTGGACGAGCTGCTGCAGGAATTCGAGGAGAAGTGTGACCGTCCCTTCCTGCACACCGTCTGCTTCTACTGACCACATGCAGGTGCGTTCCCCAAAGCTGTGGCGTGTCCTCCCGCTGGTCCTCTTCCCTGGCCCCACGGCTTTCGTTTTGAGGATTAATGTCGGTGCGTAGTGGTGTCCAAATAAAGTGTACTTAGGAGACAAACCACATACATTAGTGCAGATTAACAACACCAGTTTTTTTTAATCCCACTGTGAGTGGGATATTGTTGTTGAAGTTTATAAAAAAAAAGTTGTTTATTTTTTCGGCGTATAGAACGTTTTCTCTGATGTGTATGTCTTTGTGCGTTTCTGCCCTGTCTGGCCGGAATGCACCAATATATGAGTAAAGCAGTGGGATGCATCATATTAGGAGAGAAACTGCAATTGTACAATAAACAACAGAAAAGAAAGTTTTTCAGCTAGTGTAGAATCTGCAGGGTGCGTCCGAGTGTGGCCACATTGTTCATTGCTCCAGGCGTCTTCAAACTACGGCCCGCGGGCCACATGCGGCCCGCAGAGGAGTCTGATCCGGCCCGCCAGGTTTTTTGGGCAGTGAGCGCAGCCGAGGTGTTACAGTAGGAATTAGTAGTTCATATAGTCCGGCCCTCCAGCTCTCTGAGGGACCGTGATCTGGCCCCCACTTTAAAAAGTTTGAGGACCCACCGAGGTTTTTGCTCAGTTCTTCAAAGACTCTTGGCTCACTTGAGTCATTTTACACATTTATGACTGAGTGAAACTCTCTGTGAATTTCAGATATTAATTGACCCGAGAGGTATTTATTTTTCATATAAATTGAAAATTTTCTATTGGGTTTCATTTCGAACCGTGTTTCTGTGATGTTAGTAGAGTTTGTATTAAAGTATCGATTTTAGTGAGAGGACACTGGAAAGGTAAAGAAATAATAATACCCTGGTCAAGCACTTCTATGAGTTAGTGTTGAGGTAGGGATGTTGTTAACCACTTATTCTCTAGCAACGAAATGGTAGACTGACAATATTCAATTAGTGCTGTTCTTTGGATAAGGCTGCAAAAAAAAATTCTTACCCAAGACATCAGCAATAAAGTCTGAAGCTTCAAAACGCAGCTTTCATGGCAAGTTCTGTGAAAACCTGGTTACTTGGGTCACATCAGCCTAGTTTCTGATGACTTAATTTGCCAGTTATTACCACCTGCAAATCAGTCATAAAGGATAGTTCAAATTAAAGTAATATGACATAGGGGGAATCTTAGCATTTTCATCTGTTATTTCTCATAAATAGCATTGTTTTAAAATTTTGTTTGTTTGAATCTAAGTTGTATATTGATTAGTTTTCGACAGCTTGTGAATCACAGTTGAACACAAATTAATATAAATAGAGGCAATCATGAAATACAGCAGACCCATTTCAGCTTATTTGCTTATGTTATAGGGAATGATGATACAAAAATTACTGGCTTCATCTAGGGGCTTCTGATTTTCCCCCCAAGATAAATGGTGTGTGATCTATGATATTTATTTATTTATTTTGAAGTTTGTATTTGTTTTTATTACTTCTAAAATGATTACATGTGCTTTTAAAATTATTACACTGTTTTCAGTTGAGCAATTAGAAATCTTATAAAATCCTTATAATATTTAAAGATGAAAATAGTGGTGAAAGTTAAATGCTAGACTTTGGTGGTCTGATGGAAAGTTTTGGCATAGTTGCATACTAATGAGTCTGTAGTTAGTGTATTTTCTAGACTAGTGAAAATCTTCATTATAACAACGTTAATGTGTACCTTATTTTTCCTTGTTTTGATTTCTGATTGAAAGTCAGACTTTTTAAACATGGGAACAAACTAATATTTTTACCATACTAAAGGGGCCATTTCCCTGCATGCATTTAATGTGACGGGAGTTTTTACAAAGAAAGTAAAGGTTTATTTAAGGAAATGGCACCTAGCCTGGAATCACAAGTGAGCCAAAGCCCTAAGACCTGGCTCCCTGGTGGCTTCTAAGGGATGGATTCATAGGTGAAAAAAAGTCATTAATCATGGTGATTAAGGGACTTAGGATGGTGATCTCTGCTGATAGGTCCAATCCAGGGTAGTGGGTAGTTGATCATTGCAAATGGTTCTGATAACAGCCATGATGTTGTTCTGTCTGTTTTTGATAGGGTGTGGTTGGTGAGGTCCTGTGTTTTTTCTGGTTCTGCAGCTTAAACACAACTAAGGGAGAACATTATGGAGTTTCCTCAAAAAATTAAAAATGGAACTCCCATTTGACCCAGTTATCCCACTCCTATGAATATATCCTAAGAAACTAGAAACACCAATCAGAAAGGATATATTCACCCCTATGTTCATAGCAGCACACTTTATAATAGCTAAGATTTGGAAAAAGCCCAAGTTCCTATCAAAAGTTGACTGAGTGAATCAGAAAACTGTGGTACATCTACACAATGGAATGCTATGCTGCCATAAAAAGTAGGAACTCTTCCCATTTGCAGCAGCCTGGATGGAACTGGAGAGCATTATGCTAAGTGAAATAAGCCAGTCAATGAAAGAAAAATACCACATGATCTCACTCATTTGTGGATAATAAAGAACATTATAAACTGATGAACAAAAAGATAGATCCAGAAGCATCAAACAGATTGTCAAATTACAGTGGGAAGGTTGGGGAATGGTGGGGGCAATAAAAGATCAACCTAAGGACTTGTAGACATGCATATAAGCCATATAAGCATAACCAATGGATGCAAGACACTGGGGGTCGAGGGCATGTATGGGAGTGGAGTGGGGGACAATGGGAAGATATGTACACTTGTAATACCTTAATCAATAAAAATAAAACCATGGAAAAAATAAAATATGTAATTAAGAAATTAAAAAACAAACAAATAAAAAAACCAATATGTTGTCTTATAGTTCAACAAAAACTCCATTTCCCTTGTCAACAGACCTGAGACTTTATTCCTTAGGCTAATGCTGAGCAGAACCTAACTGTCCTGTGGACTTAATGATTAAGGGTTTGCATGTGCAAGGAAGGAGAGAGACAGGTAAGAGGCCAAGTTGAATCAAAAGTAAAGAAAGGTTAAAAGGTTATATTAAAAGTTTATGGGCTTACAATATCCAAGAATATAATTAGAATGTTAATGCCAGTTCCTGAAATGGTTCAAATGGGAATTCAGTTAGTTCCAAATAAGAGTTAGTATAATCCCACAGAAAATGATTTTGTGTGTGTGTGTGTGTGTGTGTGTGTGTGTGTGTGTTATTCTTGGAACAAATTCCTCACTGTATCTCTAATTCCTTTTAATCTATACTCAAAAGACTCCAGTGACTCCTTTGGAAACAGAGGAAACAGTGGTATGACTATTTTCTAAAATTTGATGCAATGAAGTCCATTTTACTTTTCTACCTGTGTTCTCTGCTCACTTGGGAAAATATTTCTGTTGATTTTATAGCAGTATTTTTTTTTTAATCTTGATGTGAATACAGCAGTTTTTATTAAGCTGGTAACTACAGGTGACTAGAGATTCCATTTTAGCCTGATAGCACAATGTCATGAGATCTTTGGTTCTTCAACAAGTATTTATTCATTGCTTTCAATATCAGCCAAGCTCACTCACTTTTTCCTTAAACTTTCAAAATTTCTGCTACTGCAACAGATTGTCTCAGCTAGCAATAAACTGTTGATTCTTGCAATGTAGAATGTTCTCTATATCTTATTTTTTCTTTCTGAATTTGGCATTAGTCATTTTCTAATAGTGCTATCTTTCGTAAACTGGGTTACATTCAATTGTTTAGCTTTTGTTGCATTTTAAAAACTGCATTCCTTTCTTGATGACGGGCTACAATGCCAGATCACAAATCGTTAATGGATGGTGTTATTCAGATGTGGCTTCTGATAAGGAGAAAATTCTGATAAGTTCTTAATTAAATTACAGCAGCCAGAGAAGTGACAATACTGTTAGTCTGTTCATAGCAAAAAAAAAAAAAAAAAAAAAAGGCTGCTCACATTCCTTCCATTGCCTATTTGAATATCAGATTAATTTCAGAGGTGGCCTTTTCTGGGATGATTTTAGCTGGGCACCATAATAACCTCAGGAGCTTGCAATTGTTGCTTATACATGGGCTTTCTAGACTGTTACCCACAGTCAATTAACAGGAGCAGATATTTCTTTATGTTGACTCTGTGCCTAACCCAGAGCAGGTCCCACTTCACAGTTTCCTTCCCCTTTGCCTACAGCAAATGTAAGTTTCTTTCAGGCTACCTATTCTCTGTACCCTTGTCAGGGGTGGGGAACATGTGGCTTGCAGGCCATAAGAGGCCCAGGAATCATTTGGTCTGGCCCTGCCAAGGTATTTAGGGGTGAGTTAGTGAATTTGACCAAAGAAAGCAGGCTAATTTTAAGTTGATAATTTTGTATGGCCTGCAAATGATGTTATACAATAAATACCCAAATGTCCCTTGGTAGAAAAAAAATTCTCCACTCCTGCCTAGTTGATATATAAAACTGCAAAACTCTGTGATAATGACTATGCTGATGGCATTTTAAAGTCCATACCCTAAAAATGACCAGTCTTTTTTTGGACTAGTATTTTTGGCTCAATAAAACATACTTTTGAACAAGACTTTCAGCCCTGGGAGGTAAAAGATTATTGTTGTTTAGCATGCCTTTATCTTTTTCAAGTTAGACAGATTAGGCTCGTTATTCTCAAAGTATGATCAATGTCACCTGATTCTTTTTTTTTAAAGCAGTGCAGAAATTTATTTCAATTTTTTTTTTTATTGATTAAGGTATTACATCTGTATCCTCATCCCTTCATTAACCCTCCAATCCCCTTCACTCATGCCCTCACCCCCTGGTGTTTGTATCCATTGGTTAGGCTTATATGCATAGCAGTGCAGAATCTTGAGACCTAGTCTAGAAACATGGAATCAGAGTGTGCATTTTAGACCTCATTCACATGCAAATTAAAATTAGAAAATTATAGGTGGATCAGTGCTTGATATGTAGTATATGCTGAAGTAAATATTGAATAGAATGAATGACTGCACTAAAACATCACAAATGAGTATTAGAAATTTATATTTTTGGTTTTAATTTAATTTAAACAACAAACAAGGGTTAAAGTAATGTTGTTAAAATTCCAAACTTTACAAGAACTTTAACTTTTATATGAAGGGGAATGGAATGAATAATAAAAGTAGGCAGCGATTTTAGATATGAGATCATGTACTAAGTTCTAGTTGATTATATTACCAAGTGACATAGTCCTATTATTTTTTAAATGGTAAAACACTGTGGAATTAATAATTATTAGGAAGATTTCTCTTTAAATGAAGGTATAATCATTTGATATGCTATCTTCTTCACTCCCATATGTGGATAAATAGTGTCTATGCTCTTTATCTTGTGCCTGTATTATCTACTTCCTGATTCTGGGTATGTCCTTGCACCATAGGAATCAAATTCTTCAGCATGACACTGACACAGAAGTGGAAGAGGACAAGCTGTTTATAAATAAAACTTGATTTAGAAAATTAAGTAGGTAATGAAATGGAATAATAAATGTGCAAAAATTGATTGAACCATTAGTAAGTGATTTATTATTAGTTAAAAATACACAGATAAATCTGATCAACTAAAACCTTTAATTAATTAAGTGAGCATCTATTCTACTGTAAATAAATAAGCAAACATACAATATGTCAAAATTATTGAAATATTATTTGTGTTAGCAAAGGATATTTAAATTAAACAAGTTTTAAAACATTCAAACTGTCATGGTCCTTGTCGAACACTCTTTAAAGAACCTTTATTGATAATGGAATAATTTGGATAAACAACTAACAAAATATATTATTATTTAAAAAAAACTTTAAAAATATATTTTAATTCTTGGAGTAAAATCAGTGTTATGTCTTGTTTATCATGGACCTTCTTAGGGAAATATATACATATGCATTTTGAGTTGGAGTTTTATGGAATAATAATTATTGGTTTTGCTTTAAGAAATTATAATACTGTGTGACTCCCTGTCTTTTAATTTATGATAGGGAAATTAAGTAGCAGGAAAATTGCAGTTTAATATTCTTCCCCCCCCATGAACTTTTTTATTTTTAATCTTTATTGTTCATATTATTACAGATATTTCTCTTCCCCCCCCATAGCTCCCCTCCACCAGATTTCCCCCAACCCCATGCCCTTACCCCCCACCACTGTCCTCATCCATAGGTATAAGATTTTTATCCAGTCTCTTCCTGCACCCCCAAACCCCCTTCTCCCCAAGAACTGTCAGTCAACTTCCTTTCTATGCCCCTGATTCTATTATATTCATCAGTTTATTCTATTCATCAGACTTTTTATTAACTTGGTTTTAGATTCACTTGTTGATAGATATGTATTTATTGTTCATAATTTTCATCTTTACCGTTTCCTTCTTCTTCCTCTTCTTAAAGAATACCCTTCAGCATTTCATATAATCCTGATTTGGCAGTGCTGAACTACTTTTGCTTTTTCTTGTCTGTGAAGTTCTTTATTTGACATTCAATTCTAAATGTTAGCTTTGCTGGGTAGAGTAATCTTGGTTGTAGGTTCTTGCTGTTCATCACTTTGAATATTTCTTGCCACTCTCTTCTGGCCTACATAGTTTTTTGTTGAGAAATTGGCTGAGAGTCATATGGGTGCTCCCTTGTAGGTAACTGTTTTTCTCTTGCTGCTTGTAAGATTCTCGCTTTCTCTTTTGCCCTTGGCATATTAATTATGATGTGTCTTGGTGTAGTCTTCTTTGGATTCCTCTTGTTTGGGGTTATCTGTGCTTCCTGAACTTATAAATCTATTTCCTTCACCAGGTAGGGGAAGTTTTCTGTCATATTTCTTCTATTAGGTTTTCAATATTTTGTGCTCTCTCTTCTTCTGGCAACCCCGTAATTCAGATGTTGGTATGCTTGAAGTTGTCCCAGAAGCTCCTTTCACTATCTTCATATTTTTGATTTTTTTTTTTCTTTTTGTTTTTCTGGTTGGGTGTTTTTTGCTTCCTCATTTCAAATCTTTGGTTTGATTCTTGGAGTCTTCTAGTCTACTATTGAATTTCTGTATATTATTGTTTATTTCAGACAATGTATGCTTAATTTCTAACTAATCCTTTTCCTTTTTTTTTTTTTTTTTGTCAATCTCATTAAGATCTTTGAAGGTCTCACTAAGTTCCTCAGAGGTCTCATTAAGTTTCTTGGAGATTTCTGGAAGATTCTTGAGTAACCTTATAACTGTGGTTTTGAACTCTATATCTAGTGGTTTGCTTTCCTCCATTTCTTTCATTGGTGACATGTTGCTTTATCTCTGCATTTTGGCTGCTTCCCTGTGTTGATGGAGTGGCTTTGTGTGGTAGGTGACCTATAGAGCTCAGTGGCTCAGCCTCCCCAATAACCTGAGGTGAAGCATCTTGGTGCACCACTTTGTGGTCTGTGTGCTCAGTCTTGTTGTAATTAGCTTTGATTGTTGTTGGTATACTTGGAGGAATTGACCTCCAAGCCAACTGGCTGTGAGAACCTGTTGTGTCTATAATGGAAGAAATGCTGTGCTGGAGACATCCCTATGGGACAGGACTTCCTTTGGTGGAGCTTTGGTGCTCACTGAGTCTGCCTCTTGAGTGTGTTCACTTATGGATGTAAGGAGTTGAAGGCTGGTGTTATCTTACACTGACCACTAAGTACACTGGCTCCTGGATCTCCAAGGAGGTGCAAGTCAGATTCTGCTTGAGGCCACCCAGCAAGAGCTATTATGGGATCTACAGATTTCTCCTCTTTGTTTGGGGTTTGGAAGTTTTGGAGCTCTCTGATCCAGCTGCAGTTTGTTAAGTTAGGCTGCGAAAGGACAGGCCATTCATATGCAAAAGCAGCTGCACATAGCTTGAGTGGGTTTTTAAATTGAGTGGGGCAGGGTCTCAGGGAATCACCAGGGCATAGAAAACAGCAATGCCTGCCAGTAGCCTTCTCTATGTCTCTTCACTCCCCAGCACAGTAAACAATGATTCTTGTGAGCTTCTCTGTGAGAAAGCCACCCTCACTTTCCAACATGATTCCAGAGAGTCCAGTTTCTCCCCATAGGATTCTGGGTCCCCAGAGTCTTGCCAGAAAATGGAGTTCAGAGCAGTTGGGAGCTTGTATCTCCCTTCAAATTGAAAACAAAAACAAACAAATAAACAAACAAACAAAAAAAAAGCAGTGCACCCAGTCACCAGCCAGATTCGTGAGCCTATGCCTCTGCATTTCCATGCCTCTGTACCTGCTACCCATTCTCCATACGCTTTTTTCTTTACTTGTAGAACTTTTACTTGGCCAGCTTTCCCATGGTTCTTGGTGATAGTCGTTTTGTCTTTTAGTTGTAGTTTTGGTGTGGTTGTGAGAGGCAGCATGTAATCCACCATCTTATCCCCCCCCCCCTCAGTTTAATATTCTAATGCATGGGAACAATTAAGACTCATGATTGTTTCCCTCTAGCATTTTCCTTCAAATTATCTATTCCTGTCAGTGATTTTCCTGCTTTTCCATACTCCAGAATCATCTGAGGAGCTTGATAAATGCATATTACTGGGCCCATGTAAGTTTGCAATGAGGCCCAAAAATCTCTATTTAAAAATAACAAACTCCCTAGATAATTGTGAAGCTGCAGATGATCTATTAAGAAACATTTCTCTAAAACGTTAATTTTTCCTCCCTGCTAAAATACTGAATTGACTTTTATTTTAAACTTTCTAATTACTCTGAATTCTAAGACATACATTGTGATATTCAAGCTTCAGAAATGTAATGGCCTTCCTGAAATATAAGTTTTATTTAAGTCTCTCATATCTGTTTCATAGAGGAATCATTATAACTACAAAGATTTCTAATGATCTCAAATAAGTAGAAACTATCTCCCCCCCCCCTAATTTTTAAGGAAATTACTGTTGTTTAAATGAAGTCTGTAAAATCAGTATTAGCTGTTTCAGCACCTTTTATTTTGTATCCACAAATCAATGGTGAAAAACAGTTTAATGACTCAAGAAATTGTGATATATTTTCCTGAAAATATCGTCTTTAGTAAACTTCATATTGCTAATTGTGAACAGCTTAAAAACAAAACAAAACTGAAATTCTTCACTAGTGGATTAGTTTAAAACCTATATTAATTGTTCAGGAAAAAAAATCAGAGGCAGAATTAAGAACTTTAAGTCTGCCTTTATATGCTCTGATTTTTAAATGGCTAAGCAATGAGGATTTTATGACTTCTTAGAGCCTGGTTCACATAAAACACATATAAGCTGTTTTGGAAATGTTCTTGTACAGTTTCACTTCATTACTCCTTTTGGAGCCTTTTCTCCTTGCTGTTTAACCTTTACAAAACAATGTGGCCTTTTTGTCGTTATCTGGTCAGCAGTTCAATTGACATGTTTACTAAATGTTGTAAAGTGTTTGTTGCTTGGAGTGTTCAGTCTAGACATTGTGTTTGAATTCCTAGGAAAAATAGAGCTTGAAGAAAAAGAAAACATTTTATTGCATAACTTCTTATTGAAAATAGTTGTAAAATGTATTCATATGCCTTCTGGGCCTAGAGAGCTTTTATGCTAAAGACAAGTAAGTGTGTCTGCCCATCTTTGCTGGGTGAATGACTTGACTTGTAAGGTCATCTGAACATCAGTTATCCATGTGTAACACTACACATCTGGCGGGGATTAGAGGATTGGGCTAAATTTGTACTGACCCCAAATCTATAGAGCTTTGACCAAATTGTGTATATTGTGTGTTACTTGTTTGCTCAAAATTTTGATTATGTGAATTTTTTCCAGTATTTTATTTTACCGGTACATGCAATAATGTGTGTGTGTGTGTGTGTGTGTGTGTGTGTGTGTGTGTGCACGCTCGCGCGCGCATAGTCGTACGTACATGCCTTAGATTAGTGGTAAGGTTTGGTGGTTAGAGAAATTGACTCACATCTAAGAATTCTTTTATTCCAAGTCTGGAGTAGGACCTTTCACTTTTCTTTGGATATTTTTAGTAAACTATATCCCAAACTAAATACTTTGGGGTGGGGAGAGGGAATGGAAGCCAAATATACTAGAATAAAAAAGACCACTTATACCTCCCTGGGTATCTAAAGGTTAACTTAAAAAAATGCAAAAAACCAGTGTCCAACTCAGGTTCTCAAGTACCAGTCTATAAAGTTTACCAAAGCTTGATGGTAATAAAGGCAGCACTTCTTGCTAGAGGGTACGCTTTTTAACTTTTCTTCATGTGTATTTTCATTTTATTGTTAAAATTTTACATTTAAAAAGGCATTTTTTTCTTTACTGTGGTATAAGGAGGTTAACTCTGCACATTATAATCTGCATATGGCTATCCAGTTTTATGTTCTAATATCTTTATCTATTGAATAATATCTGACAGTAAGTTGCCCAGACACATACTCCAATACTTTAAAATTATACTATTTTTTATTGTATTTCCCCATTTGAAGTTGGTCTAGTTCAGCAGTTTTCAACAGGTGTGCTGCAAAAATTTTTAAAGCATGTAGTACCTGACTATTTAGTCAAGGGCACTGACCTTTTTGCCCTTAAATTGTCAAATAAAAAACAAATTGACAACTGCTACCACCGCAATAGTTATCTGGTGTGAATAAATAAAAATTATACCTATTTTTGTGTCAGATCAGCAAAAACATATATTTTTGATTTTCTACAGAACTTTAGTAAATTGAAGTTCATTCCTTAAAATACTCCTCCCCCCATCTTTGCTGTTTGGGAGAAAAAGTGTTTTAGATTGATATTATGTATATATTTTTTCCAATATATACGTAATATTTGTATCTGAATAGTATGAAGGTTATAACTTTGGTGTTTAATATTTAAGAAGAATAATCTGTAGTTTTATATCAGCAATTTATGAAAGGCAGATTAGTCATGTTAATTTTTCTTGCTGTTTAAATAGTCATTGCTTGTTTTTTCCTTATAATTTATAGTATATTAGGAAAATCCTTTTTTATTTCTGTTATAGGCCTCTCTAATGAAGTCATCCTCTTACTTTTTATATTTATATCTTTCTAGTAAGGCCATGACCAACTGTATTTATGTTCTGATTTTTCCTCATGTCCATTTTTAATAATTATTTTTCTCACATTGCTGCAATTTGGCTAAACTCAATTTCTAGGTACTTGTTTGTATTCTTGTTTCATTCTATTCACTGAACTAAGATCAGTGTTTCCTAAAACCTCAATGATTATAATTTTCTTTTTTTTAAATTTGGTGATTACCACATTTTATATGATATTTTGTTTGTTTGTTTTTAAACAGTTTATTCCCAACAATTTATCTTAAGTTTCTTCTTTTCTCAAAATAATTTTATGTGCCCTTGTCTTTCTGTGCTTTATTAACTAGCTCTAGTTGTAAACCAGGTAGTCAGGGATCACTGAGTTTGAGCTTCTTTCTCTATACAGTCTCAATTGCTTCTTTCTTGCAATGCAGAAATAAATCCAAGTTTTACTTCCTTTGGTCCTTAATAGTCCATTTATCTGTAATTGCTACCTTAGCATTTCCTCATAAATTCTGCATCAAGTCAGTCATTTTAAGCACCTAAGTACTTTACCTAGATTGTGTTTTCTACTCCCGCCACTGGACTGTCAATGATATAGAGAGTTCCCAAACCTTATATTAGCCATATAAAGTCTATCATAATACTTCTAAACCCAGGCACTTATAATATTTATGAGGAAAAGTAGTATTTTTCTCGTAACCACATTATTGTGTGGTTCAGGTAAGTATGGCAGTGATTGAACTATATCAGTGTCCATTTAAATAACTATTTCAATCATGCTTTTAAAAGATTATTTATTAAAGTAAATGTGATTTGTGCAAGGAAAAAATGAAAGTTAATGTTATGTGGAAAATGAGCAGTCAATAGTTTATTTCCCTATCCTTGTCAATAAAGGTTGCAAGATAGACAATAAAGAAAAAGAAATGCCAAGACCCCAGGCACCTAGCCTCTGTTGTACTAATTTAATTACTTAATTGCCACGTTTGAGTACCTTAGTTTGTATTAGGTACTACTTCAAATAATTTTACATGTGTATTCTAACTTAAACATTTTTTTTCTATAATAGGCATATTTGGATGGGTGGGGCTTCAGGGATCCCCCTTGGTTACTGATTGAATAAATGGCTCATAAAAGCCAATTTCATAAAGAACTATTGTTGGATTGAGGTATCTAGGAGACATACAGAAATCAGCCATCTACTTTAAACCAGTATTTAGGATTCAAATCTTAGGTGAGTCAAGAGCTGCACACTCTTATCAGATATATGTTTTCCCTCTGGAAAAGTAACCTTTTAAATTAACTGGTAATGTACACAATAGGGCTCTGGATTTTACCTCTCTCACAGTTTATCATATAGCCAACTGATCCTACTGCACTGCTTGCAACCCATTATATGTGATTATCTCCTTAAAGATATAGGCATAACTGCCATAATTTCAGCCTATATTTCCATGAAATATTCTTATCTTTATAATGTTGCTGGATGCTGATTCATATATGTTATCATTCAGCCTGAGGATAGATACAGTTTAGTGTTAAATGAGCTGATCCCTTAAAATAATGACATTGGGGATTGGGATTCCTTGGTCTGTTTAATCTGTTACATGATTTTGATTTATTGGCCAAATTTATTTTCTGTATGTTCATGGCACATGACACTTGAAAAGGAATATGGCTGCTGTCAACCTTTATAACTAGAAGGTAAATCTAGTCTATTCTGAAATAGCAGAGGAAATGCAATCTGGGACATGCAAACTGGCGATCCATAAGACAATCCTGGGGAACAAAGAAGAGAAATCATATCCTATATAATCCTATCTAATAAAAGAGAAACATGCAAACTGACCATACCTTTGCTACGCTACCAGCCAATAGGAGTGAATAGACAAATTAACCTAACCAAGATGGCCAGGCCCATAGAGGCCAGGTGGCACTGGGGCTGCCAGGGTAGATAGGAGACACAAACCAGCAGGGAGGCCGGTACCCAGCAGCCTCAAGCCCAGCCATGGCCTTGCTGGGGCTTTGGGGGCCATACCTGAGACACAAACCCCCAGGCCTTTCACCAGCAGCACCAAGGCCTATGGCCGAGGTGCTGGGGCTGCTGGGGGGTGGGGGCAGCAGAGACACAAACCCCAAAAAAACCCATGGAAAGGGAGATAAACTACCATAACTTTATCTCCCTTTCCACTGGATGAGAAAACTGCCTTGGGTTTATTTAGTGATGTGGCCCACACCTTTGTAAAAATACAGGGTATGTTATGACCAGTCCCAGGAAGGTCTGAACAGAATGCTGTCTCCAGGGAATAACACTATTATGGCAAATCATCTAAGAGAGGAAACAAGCTTTTATTGTTTTTATTCGAGAACATGCCACCCCAACATATGCTGTGTTGTCATATTGATGATCTTGAACTGCAGATGCTTGAAAAACAGCAAATGCATGCAGAGGCTTTCACTGAAGTCTCCTGATCTGCCTAAAATCAGACTCTCCAAAAGGAGCTAAATGTCATAGGTTCTCTTGATGGGAGAAGGGAGAAATGTCATCAGGCAGAGAAGATGACTCCTGTCACAGGACAGGAGAGTAGAAGTTGACATCACACCCAAACTGTGTTACAAACTATTTCCCCCCACCCCCATTCATCTTCCCTAAAAACTATTTATTCTCCTCTAAGAGGCCTACATCTCCCATCCCTTTTTCCTAGGAAGAAGGTATTTAAATCTGCATTCTAAGTCACTTTGGAGAGTTACTCATTTTTCCCTGAGATCTCCCACATATATATAAGATACTCATGTTAATAAACTTTTATTTTTCTCTTGATGATCTGTCTTTAATTACAAGGGACTCCACTAAGATCTGAGAAAGGTAGAGGAAAACTATTTTTCCTCCTCCATAATCCTATCTCGGGAAATCAAGTCCCAAGCTGAACAATGAGGTTGGCTCAAGTACCAAGCAATCCCGGCTGATGGGAGGGAAGCTTCTAGGGAGAAATCAATGATATTGGCATCAAAGTGGGACTGAGGTCACTGCAGACTGATTCATTTGCCTCTCAGCATAACCATTATGGCTTGTCTCAGTTTTGGTCCTTATAAGGGAATTCCTTGTATCACATGATCTAATGCATCTAGGGGAAATAATTAACAACATAAATTGATGAACAGAAACAGACCTGGAGACAGAGAAGCAAACTGTCAAAACTCAGGGGGAAGGTAGGGGAGGGTTGGGGCAAAGGGGAGAGCTCAACCAAAGGACTTGTGTGCATGCATATAAGGCTAACCAGTGATCATGGACAACAGGGGATGGGCATACATGGGGAGGGGTTTGGGATGGGAATGGGGGGATGAGGACAATTATGTCACACCATAATCAATGAAGAAATGTAAAAAACACACAAACAAACAAACAAAACAACAAAGTGGGATGGAGGGCACATGCATGGTTTCTGGTGGGATTTTAAAGTGGTTCAACGTTTTTGGAAGATGATTTGGCAAATTTGATAGAAATGTTCAAGTTATATCCAAGAGTCTTCTACTAGGAATCACATCTGCTGAGATAAATCACAAATGCATAAGCCTTGGTCAGAAACCAGGAAACTACTGCAAGCTCCCCTTCCACGATAGGAAAACCTGAGAACAACCTACACTTTTAGGACAAGGTGGCATCTATACTAATAAAAGGGTAATATCCTAATTAGAGTGAACATCTTCCAGGTGACCTTCCAGATGTCATTCCCTAACATCTTTCCCAACAAAGCCATGTTGGCAGGGCCAAGGGAGAGGAGGTTAGAGGTGATCAGGCAGGCAGGGGAGAGCAGTTAGGGGAATCAGGCTGGAAGGCAGTGAGCAGTTAGAATTCAGAGGTCCTGAGGGGACCCAGATTGGAGAGAGTGCAGGCCGAGTTGAGGGGACCCCCCTTCCAGTGCATGGATTTCATGCACCAGGCCTCTATTCCTGTATAATAAAAGCCTAATATGCAAATTGTTCAACTGGAAGTTTGACTGCTGGCTATGACATGTGCCGACCACCAGGGGGCTGTGTGGAACATGGCTGGTGTTGGTGAAGCAGTACTGGCAGTGGGCAGCAGTGGAGGCACTGCCGGCCCTGATGGTCCCTGGTGAGAGCAGGACCACTCTGGGATGGTGGAGCAGGTGAGTGCGTGGCGCCAGGCCAAGGTAGGTATGAGCCAGAGCTAATTGCCTCTCAGATGGCAACAGGCAGGTAAGGGCCTCCTCCTGGCCCTGACTGATATCCCCGCATTTGTGGGGACGGGTGGTGAGGCTTCCAGGATCCCAGATGCTGAGGGAGCTGGACGTGGGCAGGTCCTAACTGATCACCCTGCATAGAGCAACTAGCAGCTGGCAGGCCCTTATCACCTGATCGGGCTGGGCCCCAGGCTATGGTGGAGAACTGGGGGTGGGTGACAGTGACCAATCTTCTGCAGTGCCTGGTCGGGGGTCTGCGACCTCTCATGGGCTACCTGGGGTTGGGGTGACAGGGATGGAGGTGCGGTGAGAATGCTAGGTGTCCTTTGAGCTCGCTCTCAATCCTCCTACTACCCTCCCCTGGGACGCCAGGGTTTGTGCGCTGGGAAAGCCCCTGCACTCAGGTGTTGGTCGCCCTCGAGGAGCCCGCCATGCACCTGCTTGGCCTCTTTCAGGTGAGCCTCGTTGTGTCCACTGGGAACGCAGGGGCCAGTCGAGCTCCCCGTGGGTTCACTCAAGAGCTGGTCTGCAAGGCTGGCTGGGAGAGAGCACGCTGCCTGCCTGGCTTCTGTGCACCACTGCTGCCCTGTCCCGGTCATGGCATCTGGCCATGCTCACCACATCTCTGAGTGGGGACTCCAGCACCATGGCTCAGGCAGAGGGCGGTGCCTGGGCCCAGGTGCAGCCCAAGTCCCTGAGATCAGCTGGACTCTTCCATGCCAGACTCTTGTGCTTCCATCGGCCAGGCCTAGGGACTACATCCATGAATGAGTTTCATGCACCAGTTCTCTAGTCTGTTTTATAAAGTAAGGGAGGCAGTTTGGATGAAAGCTTCTTGGAGGAGAGCAAGAGCTTGGGTTGTGGCAGCTTCTCATTGGCTGAGTTGTTGCTAGGCCAGGAGATAATCTTCCTTCCCACTGCTGAGCATATGAAAGTAAGCTTCTTCCTGTATGGATGTGTGAAATAAGCTGCCAGGAGTGGTATCTGCATGAGAGCTCTCCCTTTATGGCTTTCCAACACCATTTAGAATGAGGCTTTCCTTTATTCATTTTCACAGCTCTCAAATATTAAAATTGTATTTGACTTACTGCCATAGTATACATCCCAACAAAAAAAGGGATCAGAAATGTAAGGTGCATTGATGTGCTTGCAGATCCTTTCTTAAAAGGACATTTTTCTTGCTTTAATGGCAGTATGGGTTGCATCAATAAATATTCTAAGAGTCCACTTAGAATCATCCATAGTCTTCCTAGTTTTTGACAGCACTATTGAAGCAAATTGCTAAATTGAAAACTTTAATTTATTATGATATGATGCCTTCCATTAAGTCACTGGAATACTGAGTAGTTTAATATGAATTTCAAAAGCATGTTTTGATTCTTACTAATGAGTACTAAAAAGTTGACCTTACATGGTGGCTCTTTACCTAGAAAAATAAACTTCTTGTAAAACAGGATTGGTCTGTTGTATTTAATATGTCCCAGATTGATGAAATATTTAGCAGTGTCTTAAGAAATTAGAGTGTAGTTGACTATGATGAATGTGTAGCTTCTCTGGAAAAGCTTCCAAAAAGGCAGGCAAGTTATGCAGTGACTTGATTACATTAATTGAATTATGATAGAAATCCATAATGCAAAGTTAAAGGGAACCACAAGAGAAATAAAGGAGAGAGTCATAATACCTAAGAATAACAATAGCAATAACAATAAGGAAAACTGGAGATGTATCCAATTGTATAATTATATAGAAAGTGCACTAAAAGGAAATGATAATATTCATTTTCTGTATGTATAGGAAAGATATGTTAAGCTATCTCAGTAACCACATAATCCGATATTAGTTTATAAAGATTTTAGATAAATGACTAAGTTTTTGTCAAATACTACTTTTAGTAAAACTAGTTAGGAAAAATATTACACTTTGTTAAGACCAAGTAAGATATTGCAATTAAGAAATGCTAATTAATTTTAAACTAATTTTTGATTATTAAAGGTTTTGATTTATATATTTACATGTTGCATGTTTGATTATTGTGAAATGTTTAACAAATGGCAATTATAATGGCAGTATTCAACTATCTGTGGGAAAGTTTATGTATTGCCTTGTCCTGCTTACCAGGAGAAGACTACATAATCTTATGAAACAAGTTTTGGTTATATCTACGTTGTGTTTGCTTGAGTAATGGCTAATATTTTTGTTTTGTGCCTAGGTTTAGAGGCTTATTTGAATTGAATGGTCAAATGTAAGCTTCTGGAACCATGTAAAATTTTAAATCATGGCACAAGCAGATAACCTTTCTTTATAATTTCTGAAAAACCAATTATATAAGTAAAACCTGTACTTTTGTTTACTCTTTTTTTCCTCTTCAGTACTTATTTTTTTAAATATATTTTATTTATTTTTTACAGAGAGAAAGGGAGAGGGATAGAGAGCTAGAAACATCGATGAGAGAGAGTCATCGACCAGCTGCTGCCTGCATACCCCCTACCGGGGATGTGCCCACAACCAATGTACATGCCCTTGACTGGAATCGAAGCTGGGACCCTTTAGTCTGCAGACCGATGCTCTATCCACTGAGCCAAACCGGTTTTGGCAGTACTTATTTTTTTTTTTTTAGAGTAACTTTAGGTTTACAAGAAAATTAATAGGAAGGTACTGATATTTCTAGGATACTCCCTACCCCTACACATACACAGTCTCTCCCCCATTGCTACATCACTCACCAGAATGAACCTACATTTACACGTCATAATCACCCTAATTCATGGTTTACCTTAGCATGTTGTGGACAAATGTATGCTGACATGTGTCCATCCTGTATAATAAAAGGGTAACATGCAAATTGACCCTAATGGCGTAATGCCTAGGAACCACCCATAACTATGATGTGCACTGACCACCAAGGGGCAGACACTCAATGCAGGAGCTGCTCCATGGTGCTCACTGCACTCCCACAGATTGAGCTCTGCTCAGCCACAAGCTAGGCTGAAAACTCCAAGTACAGCAGTGGTGGCAGGAGCCTCTCCAGCCTCCTAGGCAGCACTAAGGATGTCAGAGTGTGCCTAAGCTGGCAGGTGGTCATCCCCTGGGGCTTCCCAGGCTGCCAGAGGAATGTGTGACTTCCAGCTTAGGTCCAATTACCCTAGAAACAGGCCTAAGCTGGCAGGTGGACATACCCCAAGGGGTCCTGGACTGTGAGAGGGCACAGGCTGGGCTAAGAGATCCCTCCAAGTGCAAGAATCTTCATGAACTGGGTCATACAGAATATTTCCATTGCTGTAAAAGTCCAATGTGTTCTGACAATTCATCTCTACACTCTCTGGCAAGCACTTTTTTTCAAGATGTCATGTGGTTGGAATCATATAATATTTAGTCTTGTCAGATGGCTTGTTTTGCTTACTAATGTGTATTTAAAAATCCTCCATGTCTTTTTATGGCTTGATAGCTCATTTCTTATTAGTATTGAATAATATTTCATTGTCTAGATTTATCACAATTAGTTTGTCTCTTCACCCCCTGAAGGACATCTTGTTTATTTTCCAGTTTTGGCAATTATGAATGAAGCTGCTATAAATATCTATGTGCATATTTTTATGTGGATATGTTTTCAATTTTGGGGGGGTAAATACCAAAGTACGTGATTGTTACAGTCTTATGGTTAAAAGTGTGTTTAGTTGTATAAGAAATTCCCAAACTGGTTTAGAAAGTGGATGTACCATTTTGCATTCCACCAGCAATGAGTGAGAGTGCTTAATGCTTCACATCCTTGTTGGAATTTGATATTTTCAGTGTTCTGGATTTTGGTCATTTTAATAGGCATTTAGTAATATTTCATTGTTTTAATTTGCATTTCCCTGAAGATACATGATGTGACATCTTTTCATATACTTATTTGACATCTGTATATCTTCTTTGATTATATATCTGTTAAGGTCTTTGGCCAATTTTTTAATGTTGTTTTCTTACTATTGAATTTAAGAGTTTGTATATTTTGAATAACACTTTATCAGATGTGTCTTTTGCAAAAAAATTTTCCCAGTCTGTGGCTTGTTTTCTATTTATCTTAATACTGTGTTTCCAAGACCAGAAGTTTTTAATTTTATTTTTAAAAATATATTTTGTTGATTTCAGATAGGAAGGGAGAGGTAGAGAGGGATAGAAACATCAGTGACGAGAGAGAGATAATTAATTGGCTGCTTCCTGCATGCCCCACACTGGGAATTGAGCCCACAACCCAGGCACTTGTCCTGACTGGGAATTGAACTGTCACCTCCTGGTTCATAGGTTGATACTCAACCACTGAGCCACACCGGTTGGGCAGAAGTTTTAAATTTTAATGAAGTCTAGCTTATCCACTATTTCTGAAAACCAGGAGTGCCAGGGGCAGAGCAATCAAGGAGAAAGATCAGTGTCTCAGCCAAGCAATAAGGTAAGAATGGCTGAGGCTGCCTTCTTTCTCCCTTTGTCTCTTTGAAATAATCAGGCCCTCAACAGATTGAATCATATCCACCCACATTAGGGAGGGCACACTTCTTTACTGAATCCACCATTGAAAAATCTAGGTTCTTGTAGAAACACCCTTATAGACACAGTGAATAAAATGTTTAGCCAAATATTTTAATACCTTATAATCCAATCAAGTTTGACACACAAAAAAATAGCTATTATAGCTATCAGTTTAAATTGGTTTTTATAACTAGTAGTATTTCTATTTGATTGTGAATTAATATCCATTAAACTAGTGAGTTCTTAGTATTTCATAGTCATGAAAGTTATACTTATCTTATAATATATATGTCATCATTAGCTTTAAAAAAAAAACTAGGATATCAGGGGATGTAGATGGCATATTATAGTTATAAACAAAATATTAACATTTTACATATATTTATTTGTTGAAAACATTGAATGAATGCATATATTGTCAGATTATTTTTGTATGCATTTTTTTCTTATGGTATAATATATTCCAATAATGCTATCACAAATTACCACAATCATAGTGGCTTAAAACTCTATTATTTTATCGTTATCAAAGTAGTTAAACGGGTCTCACTGGAATAAAAATCAAGATCTTGGCAGGGTTAAAATTCTTTCTGGAAATTTTAGGAGATAATCTCTATTTTCTTAACTTTTGTAGCTTCTATGGGCCACCTGCTTTCCTTGTCTCCTGGCCCCTTCTTCCATCTTCAGAGCCTGCAATGGCTGGCTAAGTCCTTTTCATGATGCCATATATCTGGTTCTGATTCTGCTGTCTTGTATATAAGGACCTTATGAGTACATTAGGCTCATCAGATAATCCAGTATAATCTCCTTGATTTAAGGTTAGTTGATTAGAAATCTAATTCCATGTGCAACTTTAGTTTCCCCTTGGTATATATAACATAACATAGTCATAGGTCCTGGGAATCAGGATGTGGATATCTTTGGTGGGATAATTATTTTGTGATAAATACTACAGACTTAGTGGCTTTTAAGAACAGAAATTTAGCCCAGCAGTCATGGCTTAGTGGTTGAATGTCAACCTATGAACCAGGAGGTCATGGTTCGATTCCCGATTATGACATATCCCTGGTATGCGGTCTCGATCCCCAGTGTGGGGTGTGCAGGAGGCAGCCAATTAATAATTCTCTCAGATCATTTATGCTTCTATCTATTTCTCTACCTCTTCCTCTCTGAAATCAGTTAAAATATATATCTTTTTTTTTTTTTTAAAAAAAAGAACACATTTATTTTCTCACAGTACCAAAGACCCGAAATCTGAAATCAGTATCACTGGGCTGAAATCAAGGTATCAGCAGGTCTTCACTGCCTATGAAGGCTCTATGGAGAACTGCTTCCCTGCTTCTTCCAGGCCCATGGTTATAACCCCTTCTCCTGTCCTGTATGTTTCAAATCTCCAATTGCCTAACTCACCTGTCATTGGATTTAGGGCCCACCTCAATCATCTAAATTAACTTCTCTATCTCAGGATCCTTAACTTAATTACATTTGCAGATAACCTTTTTCCTTATAAGGCAACATTTACTGATTCCAGAGATTAGGACCATATAGCTTTTTGAGTGTCTATTATTGAGTCTGCTCTACACAGTCTTGGAATTTGTGGAGTTTGTAAAATCCATTAGAGAAATTAAAAAAAAAAATCTGCTGAAGAATATGCTGCTTACTACAGTTTCAGGATCTATGATAACCCTCCAACCTCTAAAGGCAATTAATAGAAATATCAAAAGATAAGTTATTAACATGAAATGGTAATATAAATTACTTCCAAGTACTAAAATTAAAGGCTAATTCAAGGTATTTGTTAGCTTTTGGAATGTTACTCTTAAAAATATTTCAAGCACTATTTTTTTAAATAAAATTTTATTGATTTCAGAGAGGAAGGGAGAAGGAGATAGAAACATCAGTGATGGGAGAGAATCATTGATCAGCTGCTTCTTGCATGACCCCTCTGGGGATAGAACCAGTAACCCGGCCATGTGCCCTGATTGGGAATTGATCCTTGATCTCTAGGTTCATAGGTCATTGATCATCCACTGAACCACACCTGCATGGCTTAAGTACTAGGAACTTCACCCTACCATGAATGTCATGAGAGGAAAGTAGCATATTCTCAAATATTACTACTCTTTTGGGCCTCACTTAATGATTGGGGCAATGTTTCCAAATTTCTCTGAACCTTTCTATCTCAGGACAAGTGTCCTGTAGGAATTTGGGCTGTCTGCCTATATACCATTCCCCTCATCATCCTACCAGAACAAAATTGGTTTCTGAAAACATTGCATACTTCAGTGGGTTATAATCCTTCATGAGGTCCAAAGATTACAAACAAGATTCGCTACATCTAGGACTGTCCATATATTGTTAAGTTGATGGTATCCTGTTGTCACTACATAGCTGAGATCATATGTTCCCCTAACTTATCTATAGTATATATATTAAGTTCTCCTCCCCTTTTTTAACACAGCAGACAAAGGTAGCAGTCAGTTTCCAGATATGTATATATTTTCCACCTCATTTAGATCTTATTATGCACAATCATCTCAGCTCATGTTTAATAATAAAGCTTTCTCCTTTCAGTTATTCCCCTTGAAAAGAACAAAGTTTCTCCTCTCTCCTCCAATGGTATTAACAATAAGGAGGAGTTATGTGTACATGTCAGAACAAACAGAAAAGGAATGAAATTGGAACAGAATAATAGGGAACATGTTACATAGAATAAGTGTACATCTGAAATAAATGATAAGTTCTGGATATTTATCTGAATCAAACTACAGGTAAAAAGTCATATATCAGCAATAACAGGGAAGGCATAAACTACAAGTGGAAACTTTGTGATAATAGATATAAAAATTGATCTAAGGTTTTATCGGAAAACCTCAACTGTTATGAAGCTAATTTGCACTGAATGAGATCCAGTAATTTCCAATTTTGTGGAATAGGTTGTAATCGAAAAAAGAATTAAGATCTCCTACAGATATTTAGACACATATCTAGGAATATGTTTAACAGTTCTTCTAACATCATATATGAGGACGTCATTTTATTTTTATATTCAATTAACATTTTTCTTATTTTAACTTCTTGAAAACTTTTACTTTTTTTGTCACCGATGCAGTCAATTTTAATGCTACTCTTCTATTTTATGGTATGCAGTTTTTAAAAATATTATATATTTTATTGATTATTTTTCAGAGAGGGAGAGAGAGAGAGAGTTAGAAACATCGATGAGAGAGGAACACCAATCAGTTGCTTCCTGCACACCCACTCCCAACAGGGGATGTGCCCAAAAGGAAGGTACATGCCCTTGACCGGAATCAAACCTGGGACCCTTCAGTCTGCAGGCCAACGCTCTAACCCACTGAGCCAGACTGGTCAGGGCCATTTTATGGTATTCTTTTGTTTAATTATATTGACTTTAGTTTTAATATACTTTTATCATTCATTATCTACTTGAAAACTCCCAGTTTTAATAAATTTATTTTTATACTTACAGATTTTAAACAAAGGACAGTTTATAGTAAAGCATGTTAAAGCATTTCTGTTTCACATTTTACTGAGATATGGGGCTGCTCAAATTTACTTTGTTAGTCCCAGCATGGCCTTTAATTTAATGATTAAACACTACTAATAATTTAAGTAGAAAATGAAGGCAAAGAGAGGATGAAAGTAAAATGCTGTGGTCAGAATTGCTCCTTGACTTATATCAATAAATCAATTACAGCTGCTACATACGGTCAGAAATTGTATGGAGTAAGAGCCATGAGAATATAGCCTTAAAGCAAATATTTTCATTGACATTTTTATTTTTATTTTCTACATGATAACTAGATATGTGAAATACTATATAAAAATTATGGGGTATCTGATGAAATTTCTTGACAAATTAATCAAAGCTGATGCATATCATCTGACCCACATGCACTTTAACCATCAATAAAGGATAAGATTAACTCACAGACTATATGTCCCTTTATATTTTTTCCTCTTTACTTTATTTTTTTTTTATTTTTTTTTTTAAATATATTTTATTGATTTTGTACAGAGAGGAAGGGATAGAGATAGAGAGTTAGAAACATCGATGAGAGAGAGTCATCGATCAGTTGCCTCTTGCACACCCCCTACTGGGGATATGCCCGCAACCAAGGTACATGCCCTTGACTGGAATCGAACCCGGGTCCCTTCAGTCCCCAAGCCGACGCTCTATCCATTGAGCTAAACCGGTCCCGGCTCCTCTTTACTTTAATCACACGTTGCTTGTTTCCTATAATTTTTTGGAAAATGATTTTATTTGTTATTTCAGTGATTAAAAACTACCTCTCCAGCCCCAGGTGCTAAAGTGGAGCATAAATGCCAAAATTAACAGAATTATCTGAGAGAAAATATAATTAAGTACAGAATTATCTGAGAGAAAAGAAAAGAGCAGGAGAGACATTTTTTCTTTTTTAATCAAATTAAAAATATTTTGTATTTTGAAGTAAACAAGTATTTTGTGAGTCTTTTAATTTTTAAATGAAGAAATCCAAAGTAATTTAAGAAGCAAGTGTTATTATTACTAAGAAGCTACCATTTTTTATTTAGAAGATAGGATCTGAAATTTAAAAGAAGACTTTTATTGGTTGCTTAAATATTTTGAAATAAAATAGTAGGTTTTGGCAAAGGAAAGGAGATGATGCTCTGTGGTTTTTCTTTACAAAAAATGTGAATGCATCTGATACCCTTAATTGAATGGTGAACCTAATATGAAGTATTCACTACTTTCACTGGTGTGTGGGTATATAAGATTGTATTACAGAGTTCTTAAAAATGAATTAATCTTCACAAGTACATGTTCTTATTGTAGCACATATGTTTAGTCAAATGAAGCAAGAAAGAAATGAGATAATAGGACAATTTGTCGTTCGAAACTTAAAAATAATTAAAATTGTGAATTTCATTCTACTGGAGATGAATTTTATTAATAAAATGTAAGCTTGCAGAGAATTTTCAGGATGAGAAAGAGCTATGACTTAACTAAATGCCAAGTATATTTGATTTCTAAATGAATATACATTGAAGAAAAATAACAATTACTAGATTTTAAATAGCTTAAAGAAGATATACGAGAACAAAGGAGACTAACTATACCTTTGTGGCACTGAAATAAGGTTGTAGGGTCGGCAACTAGGTAATTGCGGATTTTTAAAAGAAAATCAAAGACAATTTTTTCATGGAACTAAATAACTTTATTCTGTAATGTATTGCCCATTTTGATCAATGACCTTTTGCCATCTTTCAGGCAGCATCATAATCCCACGTTCAAAAAACTTCTGGTTTTTATTAGTAAAAAACTGAATCAGGTACGATTTGACATCATCATCATTATTGAAATTTTTACCATTCAAGGAGTTTTGTAAAGATCGAAACAAAATGTAATCAGATGGTGCAAGGTCAGGACTATATGGTGGATGTGGCAAAACATCCCAACCAAGCTCCATTAATTTTTGCCGAGTGACCAAAGATGTGTGTGGCCTTGCATTGTCATGATGGAATACAACACCTTTTCGATTTGTCAATTCGGGCCGCTTTTCTTCAACTGCATTGTTTAATTTCGTTAGTTGTTCAATGTAGACATCAAAATTGATCATTCGGTTGGGTGGTAAGAGTTCAAAGTAGACAATTCCTTTGTAATCCCACCAAACTGATAACAAAACCTTCTTTTGATGAATATCAGCTTTTGATGTTGTTTGAGTTGGTTCACCTGGCCTGCTCCACGATCTTTTCCGCTTGATATTGTTGTAAACAACCCATTTTTCATCGCCAGTTATCAGTCGTTTTAAAAATGGATCATTTTCATTACGTTTCTTTAGCAAATCGCAGCTGCTAATGCGTTGCGTTAACTGTGATTCTTTCAGTTCGTGAGGAACCCATGTATCGAGTTTTTGAACATAGCCAAGTTGTTTTAAGTGATTTTCAATGCATGTATGTGATACATGAAGCTTCTCTGCAATCTCACGTGTTGTACTGTGACAGTCCGAATTGATTATTGCTTTGATTAGGGCGTCATCAACTTCAACTGGACGACCAGAGCGTTTTTCATCTTTGAGTGAAAAATCACCAGAACGAAATTTGGCAAACCAATTTTGACACTGCTGTTCTTTTAAGGCTTCGTCACCAAAAACAGCACATAACTTTTTATGAGCTTGCGATGCGTTTTTCCCTTTGCGGAAATAAAAAAGCAAAATATGACGAAAATGTTCCTTTTGATTTTCCATTTTTCAACAAACGCCAAACAAAAACTACAAAACAGATCAAAAAACTTTTTTTACTGATTAACAGCTGAATAGCCAACTATCAAATAACAAAATGTGTTTTACATTTGTACTACGTCTGCAAACCTAAAAATTCAACTGAAGCCATATATGTGTGAAACCCGCAATTACGTAGTTGCCGACCCAATAGTAAAGAAAAATGTGTAACATTAAGTAGCATAGAGCTTTCCTGTAAAAATAAATATTACATGTATATAATCTGAATGTTTTTCTGATATCTTTATTAAGTTGGTCATAGTTTCAAGCCTAAATGTTGCTTTAAAAGCAACATGCACTTTAATGAGTGTACTTTTGCCTAGCTGTAGCTCAGTTGGTTGAACATCATTCTGTAAATGAAAGGTTGCCAGTTTGATGCCCAGTTATGGCAAATGTCTAGGTTGCAGATTCAATCCCATGTTAGGGCACGTAGGAAAGGCAACCAACTGATGTCTCTCTCTTTCTCTTTCTCTCCCTCCTCCCATCTTTCTCCTCTCCCCTCTCACCCTCCTCCTTCCCTCTTTCATGATGTCCTTGGGTGAGGATTAAAAAAAAAAGGAAGAATGCACTTTTCACAAGGCCTCTGAATGAATGTAATTATTTACCATATGTAGCATTAAATTATTGATGATGTTGAATAAAGCTTGATAATTTTCAAATCCACAGCCTGAAAGTATCTATATATAGTTGAACCAACCATTAAAGGGATTTTTGTGGGAAAAATGTTCTTTAATAAAGACAGCTTTTTCACTGCAGTATGAAAGGTGTCTTCACTTGTTGTTAGAATCCTAGTGTCTTGAGCATGTTAAGGTTTGAGAAAAAAATTAAAACCCAATCACCTAGAAACTGCTTAACATGAAAGAATATCATTCAATCTAACCTGATGTCATTATCAATTTGATCACTGTAAAACACATGAGTTTAATTCTCCTGGGGTTGGTTGATCACCCATAAACTATGACATTAGCTTGTTCCAACAAACAATGTTAGTGAAACATGCTGTTAATTCATAGCTGAACATTTATGTTCACTAGGTATAACTTACTGAACTGCAAGAATAGCTCAAAAGAGTCAATATCCTCGAAGCCTATCTTGCTACCAGTACATAATCAAGTGCTGATGACCAGAATTCCAGTGTTAAACAATTATAGGAAATATATTTGTCAATTAATAATTTGCTTTACTGATGATTTAAAATATGATTTTAAAAAATCTTGAAAAGAATTTAAGATTATGTCGTTCATCACAGAAATAATGAATTTTCTAAGCTTGTTCCTTAGGGGAAGGTTAGTTCCCTCTAGGCATAAGTCATGTATGTTGATCATCCACAAGGCAAGTGCTAGAACCTGTTAGTGTTCTGGGGAATAGCTGTGAGATCATCCTAATGTACTGAGAGCTCCAGAATATTTGGAAGATGAGTTAATCAGTCATCATGTCATCATGGAAATCCACCAGACACAGGCAGAGTCATGCATTTTCTTCCAAGATTAAACCAAAATATAAATAAAATTTATGTTATTTATTATGTAATACTAGGGGCCCAGTGCACAAAAATCGTGCACTGGGGATGGGGTGCCTAGCCCAGCCTGCCATGTCTCACATACTGAGAGCCCTCAGGAGATGTCCTACTGATGGCATAGGCATGCTCCCCATTGAGAGTGAACCTAAGCCACAGTCTGGCCTCCCTTTGCTGGAGGCAACCAGGCTGATCAGGGGAAGGCACCAGCCCCATTACCCAGCTACTGCAGCCACTGCCAGTCATTACAGCCACCAAGGTATTTTCATCAACATAGTCTCAAGTCTCTTCACCATGAAAAAATGACAATTTTTTTTAAGCATTTTCAAGATGAGTCTTTCATGGAATATGATATTTCTTTCTTTCTTTATTTTTTTATCCTCACCTGAGGATATGTTTCCATTGATTTTTATCTCCTTCTCTCCAATCACAGGCTCAGCCCCTGCCCAAGACTAAAGCCTCTGCCCCAGGCTTTAGGATTGGAAAGGTAGCCCCCACCCCTCCAATGGCTGGCTGGGAGTGACCTGGGGGCTGAGGAGGTTTTCAGGACCCAGGTATGTATGCAAATTAACCACCATATTTTGGGTTAATTTGCATACTAACTCTGATTGGCTGTGGGCATAGCAGAGGTACGGTCAATTTACATGTTTCTCTCTTATTAGGTAAGATTGATTTCCAGCTTATTATGTATATACTAGAAGTTCATTGAATGAAATTTGTGCATGGGAGTTGGGGGGGTCCCCTCAGCCCACCCTGCACCCTTTCCAATCCGGGACCCCTTGAGGGATGTCCAAATGCTGGTCTAGACTGGCAGTTGGACATCCCTCTCACAATCCTGGATTGCTAGCTCCTAATTACTCACCTGCCTGTCTGGTCGCTCCTAATTGCCCCCCCCCCCGTCAGCCCAGTTGCCCCAACTACCCTGCTGTGCTGGACTGGTCACCCCTTACTGCCTCCCCTGCCAGCCTAATTGCCCCCAAAAGCCCCCCTGCCAGCCTGGTTACCCTCAACTGCACCTCCCACCAGCCTTGTCACCCCCAATCCCCCCCCCACTGGCCTGATTGCTTCTTACTGTCCCCCACCAGCCTTGTGGACCTCAACTGCCCCCTGCTGACCTGGTTGCCCAACAGAACCCCTTCCTGGCATGGTCACCCCGAACTGCCCCCCCACGTGCCAGGCTGATCACCACTCATGCCTCTCCCCCCCTCCCCCACTGGCCTGGTTGCCCCACATAGCCTGCTTGTTCAGTCATTTGGTCATCCCTCCCTAACCCCTCTGCCATCCTCTTTGCCCCACACAGCCTGCTTGTTCAGTAGTTTTGTCATCCCTCAGGCCGGCCCTGGGCAGCTGGGCAGCTGCCATCCAAGGCTTGCCTGTGCCTCAGGCCAACTCTGGGTGGCTAAAGGCTGAGGGGACTCCGGAGGCAGGTATGCAGAGTGGCCAAACCCACCTGGGGGTGGGCCTGGCCATGCTGGACGCCTGCCCCCAGTGGGGCTGAGGGGACTGAGCGCTACCATTTTGTGGTTGTGGATGCTGCTATCTTTGAGGGTGTGGCTGTCAATTAGCATAGTCCCTTCTTATTAGCTGTGGGTGCTGCCACCTTTGTAAGGGTGTGATGGTCAATTAGCATATTTCCTCTTTTTATATAGGATTTTACATTCATTTATTCAAAGGGTATTTTTTAAAATATATTTTATTGATTTTTTACAGAGAGGAAGGGAGAAGGAGAAAGAGTTAGAAACATCGATGAGAGAGAAACATTGACCAGTTGCCTCTTGCACACCCCCTACCAGGGATGTGCCCACAACCAATGTGCATACCCTTGACCGGAATTGAACCTGGGACCTTTCAGTCCACATACCGACGCTCTACCACTGAGCCAAACCGGTTTCGGCTCAAAAGGTATTTTTGACTATCTGGTATGAAATACTGCAATAATCTGAGTGTGTAGCATTGAATATAATAGACAAGGTCCCTACCCTCATATAACTTACAGTGCAGTGGAGAGATTGATGTTAAGCAGGTAGATAATTGCAATTGGGGATAAGGTATTAGTTAGGAAGGAATTAAATAGAGAAATTACTACAGAATATTGTGGTGGTGGGGATGGCAGTAGAAAAAACATACTTTAGAAAGTTTAGAAAGAGCATGACCCTCTAAGGAAGTGACATCTAAGTGGAGATCTTTTGGGTAAAGTTAAAATTGGAGATTGGAATTTCAAGGGTTGAGACCAATGCTTAGAGATCTTTAGGAAAACAGCTCTATGTAAAGACATCAAAGTGGTAGGGAACTTGGTCTGTTCCCACAAGCTGAAAAGGGGCCAGTAGGTTTGTGGCAGAGTCACCTAGGTGGAGAAAAGGAGGGCATGTTGTTTGGGCAGTTAGATGGGGCTCAGATGCAGGTCGGTATTATAAAGCTTTCATTTGTTGTGGGCATTAGTGATTTGGGTACTTGTCAGAGCAGTATATTATAAAAATAAACTATTTTTACCTGCTGTAAGAAATTTTTCTGTCAATTTGTTGAGGCAAACCAAAATCTTACCTATTGTTATTTCACTAATTTGATTGTCAGAGAATCACAAGGGCTATTTTCTCTCCATAATTTCCCTCTGCAGCCCCTATAACATTTTTCTTCTCCTGTAGGCAAATTCTTGATATTAAATGTAGATTACTACATGAAGATAGGCATCTTTAAATCAGTTTCCTCTTGAACACTACCTTATGGCCTTTTATACCTTATCAGAGAAAAACTTTCTTTATAACCAGCATGTGCACTTTTAAGGACATCCATTTTCCAGGTGACATATAGCATTATCTTACAATCTTCCTCCTTGTTGGAACTCTGATTTTCCCCCATTTTTTAATTAAGTTATTATATGTGTGCATATCTCACCATTACCCCCCACCCCCGGCCTCCCAAAACTCTGATTTTTATTTTTTTTATTTTCTGTCATTATGCAGTATTAGTAGATCATATATTTATTTCTTACTAATTACGTAAGTTCCCTTAGAGGAGATACTAAAACCTTATACTGCAAACACAGTACCTTACATTGAATAAGCTCTCAGATATTAGGTAGTTTACACAGATGAGCTAGAGAATTCAGCTATGTTTTTAGGTCATGTACATCGTGATCACTCATTCACTTCCTTTGCAGACTTCTGTTTTTGGTGAGTAAGAAATTGGAACAAAAGTGATGACAAAGAGGTCCTTTTGGCATTTAGAAAACTTTGTTAAATTCTATTGAAATGTTATACTATATGTATTCCCCAAGAAATTATAAGCTGTGGTGAGGGCAGACACCATGATATCTTGTTCACTGTTGTGACTTCCACCCCAGCCCATGCCCCTTCTGCCTATGTGCTCATTTGACTAATTACCAGGAATGGTGTTGGTTTGAAAGGGGGTGGGCTTAGCTTGAGCACAACTTTTCTAACTGAAGTTTTGACCAATACCAGGATACCAAGGGGTAAGATTCAGATACTTGAGAAACAACAAAATCAAGTACATAGGATATAAAAATGGAAATTTACTTAAGAATAAAAAAACTTAGAGTAAAAGCCCAATGCAAATGGAATCAGAGTACAGACAGGTTTACAATAAGCAAGGAAGGTGGAAGATAATTGTGGGTGAATGTTTCAAATACTTCTTAACAGAAGGTGGAGAGACTGACCAAAATCCCATAGCCAGAATGGACAGTCATTAACTTTTCTGAGCAATATTGAAATTCAGTTTAGAAGTGCAGGCTTTGTATTTTGAAGTATTGGGATTCACTTCTTTTATTATATAACACTTCCATCTGTGCAATGTTTGTGAATTCCCCAAGGTAATTGGTTTTGTGTAACATTTCCAAGTGGCATAGTTCTCTTGCTATGGCTCCTAGGAATATACACTGAATGACCAGATTATTATGATCGCTGAACGCATAATAATCTGGCCACTATATGAGACAAGGTGCATGAATTCATTAATTCATGCATGGGTGGGGTCTAGCCAGCCCGGCCAGGGGAAGGGGACATGGAGGGTTGGCCTGCCTGCCTTCTGGTCGAACTCCTGATTGAGGGGATAATTTGCATATTAGCCTTTTATTATATAGAATATACACTGAGTGGCCAGATTGTTATGTGTTCAGAGATCATAATAATCTGGCCACTCAGTGTATAAAACACAGGACAAACATCTTTGCCATTGAGTTATATTAGAAAATTAGCAGCAACTGCTATTATTACAGATGTATAGTTTATTCGTGAACACATTTGCTTTATAAATAAAAAGAGGATAAATGAGCCTTACTTAGTAAGGGTTACAGTTCCTTTTATTATACATTCCCTTGAGGTACTTTGACTGGTGGTAGTGGTGGTGGTGGTGGTGAGTGTGTTATTTTACCTACTATGGTTATATCTGCCTGTATCGAAGCTTTGATATGGTTGGTGTCTTTCCAGACTCACTCTTGTTATGGCTCTGTGCCTTTCTTTTGCTGGGAGGACATTACCAAGGTTAATGCAAACAGATACTTTATTTTTTTATTATATTGCACTTATTATTAGAACCAACAGTCAACAGTGAATGACAGACTAACTGCTCTTCTTTTTTTCACTTTAGACATTAATAACTGGAATAAATACACAGGATCTATTACATTACAGAAGGTACCTTTGACCTCTGACTTCCAGCAGGAGGTAGATTCGCAGAAACATTAAGAGAGTTCTTGCATATTTGTTTTCTCTCTTTGACTTCTACCAACATCATGGTAAGGAGCCTGGGATACATTGCTGGAAAGATGTGAGACACACATGGAGGAGAGCTGACTTATTTGGAAAGATTCCATGCTGTATAAGTTAGTCCCCAATTGGCTCATTAGCTGACTGCAGAGACAAGAATGATCCTAGTGCAATAGCTGAACATGGTCTAGCTCAGCAGAAGCATCCAGTGACCCACAGACTGATAAACAGTTTCTCTGTATTTATGGGGTGGTCAGTAACAACTGACTAATATATAAACTATATTTGGAGCCATATTCCTGTCTTTATGTTAAAGAACTTTCATCTCTAAACTTTGCATAGTTCCTTAAAATTATTGTGTTACGTCTGCTGTCTCAGTTGCCTGGCCTCCTAAAATGTCCTCTGAGCTGTCTACCAATAGGTTTGTTTGAATTTTCAGATTTTCTGTCTTAAACCTCTCTGAAGATTTGGCTGTCCTTTTTCCAAGATATTATTTTGTCTAGTTATCTGTGGAGACAGAGTGGAATTCCTTTAAAAGTGGAGGGAGCCTGTGTCTTTGATGTGAAGGTCATAGGGTTCTTAAGTAGAGTAGTGCCATGACAAAATGGTTATTGAAGTTAAATCTGTCATGAAGTTGTAAGCCTAATGAATTTTAGTGGGAAGAGCAAATAGATATTAACTCTAGTTGGTAGTTGAGTCAGGTAGAAGATGGAATGTTTTTATATACACCTGTGCCCTGGAGAGCAAGTTGGGGAGGCAGATTTGAGCATGCAGATCTGTACTGGGGAGGCAGATGAGCACACTCTTTTGTTTGTATTCTGGGTTTTTTTTTTTGTTTTTTTTTTGTTTTGTTTTGTTTTGTTTTGTTTTTTTTTTTTTTTTTTTGTTTTTTGTTTGTTTTTTTTTTTCTGTGTGTTTTTTAAACCCTTACCAGATGATATGTTTATTTATTTTTTAGAGAGATTGGGGTGGGGGGAGAGAAACATCAATGTGAGAGAGAACATAAATTGGTTATCTCCAGTATGAGCCTTTACTGGGAATTGAGCCCACAACTTTTTTGGTGTACCAACCAACAGAGTTGCACTGGCCAGGGCTTGTTCATATTCTAATATGAAGAATTGTTTAATAACTGTTACTGCAAGTTTCCAGAACAATATAATGCAATATATGCTGTTTGTTGTTTCCTAAGTAGATCCTAGCCCTGGGTTCACATTATAATATTTGAAGTAATCTGGATTGAAATTATATAAATTTAAAATAGCACCAGTCAGATGTGTAATGAATGCCTAGCATGAACCTTCAAAATAAAATTATTGTGATGATTTAAAAATCAATTAAACCATCATTCTAAGATATAGATGTAACACTGAGTCCTTCCAAAACAGGAATTTGCTCTACATTTAGTATTGAAGTTTCACATATTTTGAAATCGGTGCAACCTAAAAGTATTAAGGTTTTGGCAGTGTAGGTTCAAGATTATCTAAACGTGATAATAATGATGGCAACTTCTAAATTTATTCTACTGTGACTAACAGCCTCTCTCAGAAATAACAAATAATAATGAAAAAGAAGTTATGGTAAGATATCTGATCTGTCATTCACCAACTTTTACAGATTTAGAAATGAAATAATGGGTTTATTTCCATAGTGATGATCTCCTCCCCTTTTCTATAAATAACCTTTTTCCTTCCTTTAGTAACCCTGCCAATAGAATAAATTACTTCTAGAGACACATAGTCCAGTATTCCTGACCAGAGATCTATTTTATGCCTGATAATTTATAGGCAAGTCACTCCAATAAATTATTTTTTTTCACTTGCTTGTTTGTTTTCCTAGGGAGGAGGTTGAATTCAAGACCTCTCTCTTGGAAAAAGGAGACTAGTATACACGTTTTTACAAGTGGATATACATGCATTGTTGAAATCTTTCTAAACAACACCAGCAAAAATCCGAATGTAATACAAGCATGGGATGCCTTAATAGGTCATCTCTGCTATTAAAACATCTTTGTATGAGATATTGTACTTTTGTCATCTCTTCTAATGGCCAGTCTATTTGACAATGAGTGAAGATAGCGGTAGATTTTAGAGATGCATTTTTTACTCTAATATACTACAGTGAGATTTTCATTATTCAATAGGCATGGAATGAATATTATAACTATATAAATGTAATCAGAAAATAGAAGAGTTAGCATAGGCTAATATTACCAAGTATAAATAGACATGATCCCAAAATCCTCCAGGATTGATTTGGTCAATTTGGATGGATGTCCTTAAAATGAATGTTTAAGACCTGACCAAGTGTTGTAGGGTTTTGTGTGTGTTTTGGTTTTGTTATATTTTGTAGATTGAGTCCAAATGATAAGTGAGGAGCAAATGAAGGACATTTTAATTTTATTAATCTCCTTTATTTTTTAAATACATAATCATTTCCCATCTGATTTTCTATTTGGCTAGGAATTGAATGCTATGAAAATTTACAATTCAATATAAGGTTTAGAAACAGTATCATAGAGATTCAAGTGAGTGAGAAAAGAAATTGGGCATATGGAAAAGAACCGTGTTTTCTAAGGATGACCATATAAGTATATAAATATGTATCAATAAAATATTTGTAAAAAATAGGTACATATAAACAATTAAAAGTAACTCACAAATAATTTACATGCATTTTGAGCGAGCTTGAAAGTCTCTAATTTCCAAGTCATTTTTGTAATGTTTTCTAATACTGGTTAGCAGTATGTATGTATGTATGTAAGTATGTATGTATTTAAAAACTAGAGGCCCAATGCATGAAATTCGTGCAAGAGTAGGCCTTTTATGCACCTGCTGCTGGCACCAGCTTCCCTCTGGCAACCGGGGCTTCCCTTGTGGCTCAGGCTTCATCTGGAACATTGTCCAGAAGGATGTCCGGTCTAATTAGCATAGACTGGAAGCCTGATACATGAAATTGATGCAAGAGAAGATCTTCCTTCCCCTGGCTGCCAGCACTGGCTTCCCTCTGGCACCAAGAACCTGGGCTTCCCTCCAGCTGCTGGCAGGCACCTGGGACCCAGGCTTACCTGAGGCCCTGACTTTGTCTGGAAGGAAGTCTGGGATGATGTCTGATTTAATTAGCATATTGCCCTTTTATTATTATAGATACTATGAATGCCTACTGTTTTCAAAATTTATAATTATTTTGTACATTAAACTTTTCAGTAATACTTTTTTAAAAACACCAAAAATCCTTTATAAAGAGTGCTTCCTCACTATTTGTTGTAAAATACCACATGATATTGAGGATCTCATTTAATTCAGAACTAGAGAACATCATGCTGAGTGAAATAAGCCAGTCAATGAAAGAGAAATACCACATGACCTCACTCATTTATGGATATTAAAGAACATTATAAACTGATGAACCAAAAGTCAGATATAAAGACAGTAAAGCAACAAGCAGACTGTCAAATTACAGCTGGGAGGGTAGGGAGATCTGGGCGAGATAAGAGATCAACCGAAGGACTTGTATACATGCATATAAGCACAACCGATGGGAGGGTATGTATGGGAGGGGGGGGGCAATGTTAAAATATGTACACAGATAATAAGTTAATAAAAATATTTTAAAAAATTAAAAAAAACACAAATATTAGTGACTGCCTGCAATTGTGCCAAGCACCTGGGATACGATGGTGAATAGGACAACACTCTATCTCAAGAAGTTGCAGTTTAGTTGGTGCATAAACCAAGAAAGCAGTTATATTAAAATTATATTTGGGCCATTATTAATAAATAGTTCACAATCCTGGTGAATATCTCTTCTTAAATGGCCAAGTACATAAAATTCATAGTTCCCCAGACATAAGTTAAACTGTTTCAAAAGCTTCTTGTTAGCTAGGGTGTAGGAGTTGTAGAAAGTATTATTCTGAATTCATTTAATCTAATCATATTCAATCCAGTAGCTGTTCAGATTTCTAAGATTATTGCAACTCTCAGCTTGACTGAATAAATTAAAAATAAATTACCTGCCTGGTTATTGTTCTGAAATTGATAATAGAAATATGGCAGAATATGAAAGCTATAATTTAGGCACATTAATACAGATAGGCTGTGTTACCTTTTTTTACTTCTTAATAGTCCACTCTGTGTTCTTTCAATTTTGGGGGGAAAAATAGCTAACCCCTAAATAATGTGGAGGAAGTTTCATTAATATTGTGGCAGAGTAAGCTACTTGATGAATCTGTTCTGACCACTTGGATTAGAAGCCAACTCTAAAGGTTAGAATGTGAAAACCATAAGTTGCAGTTGTATTTCAAGGATGAATAAATCTACCAGCATACATAGGGTTATTAATCATTACAATTAGAAAGTCTATATCGTGGGTACTTCAAAAATGCTTTAATATCTGGATTCACCTCAGTCCCTACCCAGTCACTTAACACTGCTAAACAAAGGACCATTTAACCAGTTTTGCATTTAACTGGACTGGGATTGAACAGCTTGGATGTAATTTTCAGTTTGGCTGAACACCAATAGAAATTCATTCATTCTAGCTCATATATTGCCCTGTGCATTCAACTTCTTTACTGTTCAGTCAAAGAAAAGAATGGAGAGAGCAGATATCCATTTCTCAGCAGGTTTTGTGGTGGTATTGGTGGTGGTTATTATTTTACCCATAAGTGGCAGCTGTGTTCTCATTTAAGGCAAATACTACTAACATGCTTTTGGGAGATATAAAAGGCCTTTGTGAACTCTGGCAGAAATTCCTTGCAAAAAATGAATTGTTTAAGTTCCTTTAAGAAGATACACATCCTAGTGTATTTGTAAAAATCCATTAATTCCTGGCCATTCGCTGTAGATATGTGTACAGGAAAAATGAACCCGAACTCCCTGAAGGTCTTTGCAAGAAAGCCAGATAAGTAAGAGTTTAAAACCCAAACTGTAGATTTGTTTAGGAATTGTAGCATTTCCCCTCCTGGGCTATCTGGTGCCAGCTTTAAAAATTCGTAGAGATTTATTTGGCTCTTAAAATAACAATTTAATTCACACCAGGTTTCCTTCCAGTTTCCATATTTAAAATAATTCACATATAGGTACATACAAATAATTTATATATATATATATATATATATATATATATATATATATATATATATATATATATATGAAATCACCAAAATGGCTTGAATAACATTTAAACAAACAAAGAAAATGAAAATATAAATGATGAGTATCACCTGATTTTTTCCAGAGAAGTATTGATACAACTTATGAAGCATTCTTAGATGCATACAGAATTTAGCAATCTTTGAAGGCAATACAACAGATGTGACCTAAATGTCCCTGAATATTGCTTCCTCAGCACAGGGTTCCTCAGCAGTTTCCCAGTATTGTATCAATGGGGTAAGCACTGAGAATATCAGGGAAGAGCACACATACATTGGTAAGAACAAAGGATTGGAACTCAAGAGATCTGAAATCTATTTTTGTTATAGTCTCTGTATCTCAATTGTCTCAACATCTATAAAATTAGTAAAGGTCACGGGATGACCTTGGGATTTTTGTAGGCCTATGGTCCTGTGATTCCAACACAAAAGAAATAAGACTTTGATTTCTAATCCAGATGTATTAAGCTACTGTGGAAAATTAAGACTGGCAAACATGAAGCTATTAGCAAAATGTTTCAATAACATGAACAAGTGCTAAATAATATAGAAGGAGGAGATCAAGTAAGCTTGATAATCTATGCTGTGGTAGGAAGGCTTTTGGGGGATTTTGGTCTATATTTTGGTCTTGTGTGTTGAGTAGAGAAGAACAGAAAATCTTATTGGCTAAAACCAACCATGGAACAACATAGTTGAACTTACACTTTCATGTTTAAACTACAATTCGAGTAATCTAGTCAATTAAGTTGGTCTGCAATAAAAGAAGGCAATTTTCAGAATTTTGAAAGTGAACTAAAATGTTTTAGTGCTTTGGACTTGTGTGTAACATTCCTCGCATTATCTTGTAAAATCATCTTTTTAATAGAAATAATTATTTTAGCCTTCCTAACATAGATATTTTGTAGCTATTCTTTTTTTCATATATTTTATTGATTTTATACAGAGAGCAAGGGAGAGAGATAGAGAGCTAGAAGCATCTATGAGAGAGAGTCATCGTTCAGCTGCCTCTTGCACACCCCCTGCTGGGGATATGCCCGCAACCAAGGTACATGCCCCTGACAGGGATCGAACCCGGGACCTTTCAGTCCCCAAGCCGATGCTCTATCCATTGAGCCAAACCAGTTTCGGCTTTTGTACCTATTCTTGATGTTTTAATTTTCCTTTTGGAGAAAACAGAACAAAAAATGGACTTACTAGATTATAGATACAAAAAAGATGATACTAAGTATGGCACATAAGAATATTCTTAGGTGTTGCTTTCTTATATTTTTGCATGAAGGAATTTCATTAAATTAGTAATATTCAAAGAGACCAATACAAGCATGGTAAATAACAGGGAAAACTTTCTTTAAAAAAAAAAATAAATAAGCTTTTATTTTTCAACTAGAGGCTCAGTGCACAAAATTCCTGCATGGGTGGGGTCTCTAGGCCTGGCTGGCAATCAGGTTCCCTGCCTTTCCCCTTTCTTCCCTCCCTACCTTCTCCACCTGTATCTATCGCAAACCCCTCCCCATTCTGTTCCCTTTCCCAGCCTGTGGCCCAGCCCTAATCAGGCGATCCTGACCTGCTGGCCATGGGAAAGGACTGGGAGGTTGGCCAACAGGTTCCATCTGCAATCTAGGTCTGAGGTCTGGGGGCAGCTGCTACATTGAGTGTCTACCCCCTGGTAGTCAGTTTGTATAATACTGACCAATCGTTCCATCGCAATGGTCACTTAGGCATATATATTATAGTTTACATACAACATTATATTAGTTTTAGGTGTACAACATAGTGATTTGACATTTCTATAACTTATAATGTAATGAATCTAGTACCCATCTCATTATATACATGGTTGCTACATTATTATTCATTATATTTCCTAGGCTTTACTTTGCATACCCATGACTATTCTGTAACTACCAATTTGTACTTCTTATTCCCTTCACCTTTCTCCCACATTCCCACCAACCCCATTCTCATCTGGAAAACAAATGCTCTTTGTATCTATGAACCTCGCTGTTTGTCATCCATGCCAGGCACTTCAGGTGTGCCCCCATGTAGGCTCTGTGCAGTCTCCTGTTGTAATTGAGCCTTAATTGCTATTTTTGGCACATCAGCAGTCAGATTCATCCCTGTCTGATTGGTGTAGAAAACCAGGTGCAACTATAGTACAGGAGCTTGTATGCAGGGACTGACCAGATGGAGCAGAACTTGCTTCTGCAGAACTCTAGTGCCTGAGTCCAGCCCTTGAGTATTGCTTTTTGAGATGGTAGGCAGTACCCTGGTGTGTTCTGAAGGTGTCCACTGAGTGTGCTGGCCCTGGGGCCTTTCAGGAGTTGCAAACCAAGGTCAGTTGTTGCCTGTGTCCTGCCCTCAGCTACCTGTCATGAGCAACAAAGTGATCTACAGATGGCACCACTTGCTCTTGCCATGGAGGTGCTCAGGAGAAGTCATGCTGAGAACAGAGGCCTGAGTCGCTGAAAGAGGTACGCAGCACGTGGAGGCCTGGTGCTGCTTGTTTGGGGTTTATGGACCTTTGAAAGATTTTAGGGAAGTCCACAGAATGAAGGCAGTTTGTATGGAAAAGCCACTGGAAGCTACTTGGGTGCACCTGAAATTTGGGTGGGGTCTTAGGAAATCAATTGGGCGAGACAAACTGTATTAAGTGGGTTGATGAATGCTCAGATATGGTACCTCCCCTCCCTGTGCCTGCAGAGGAACAATGGCCTCTGCCAGCACTTTTGTCTGTGAGAAAGCTGCTTTGCCAGCACTGTGATGCCATACAGTACAGTTCCTCCCCCTATGGTGGCTTTCAAGCTACTCTCTAGGCTTTGGAGCTCAGAGTGATTGAGCCCAAGTAAGTCTGTCAGCTGCCCCTTTAAGAGGCATTCCTGGGATTCCAACAGCCCTCCATGTCACTCAGCCACAATCCCTACTGGTTTTTACAGCCAGAAGTTATGGGGACTTTTCTTCCTGGCATCTGAATCCTGGACTTGGGGGCTATCGTGTGAGGCTGGGACCCATCACTCCTCAGGGGATGGAGGGAGACTTCTGCAGCTGAGATATTCCTCTAGATTTTTAGATAATTTTACATCCTCATCCCTTCTACCAGTCTCAAAGTGACTTCTTCTTTATATCCTTAGTTATTGGACTTTTGTTCACCTAGATTTCAAGTGGTTCTCAATAATGGTTTATCTGTAGTTTAGTTGTTATTTCAATGTGGCCATTGGGGAGATGCCACTAGTGCATTTTCTTACTCCACTGTCTTGACTGGAAGCCATCATGTATAATTCTTAGAGGAATAAGACATTTAAACCAGGGATGAAGTATGAAGTGGTGGTCTTTAGTTTATTATTTTCACTTATGTAAAACAACATTCAGGTAACCTTCCTTTGTTTAAAAAACACACACACACAGACTCACACAAAACAAACAAACAAACAAACACCCTGTCATTCTTTGGAGCCTTTAAGATCTTGCTGCTTAGTAGTGTCGTGTCGCCAGTTTGACTCAAATAAATTATTATAAAACTTCTCTACAGGTATGGATGGATGTTCTAAAATTGACTGTTGAAGGCTGGAAGGACCAGATTGAAGAGAAGCACCAGACAAGGTATGGAAAAAGGGTGTGGAGCTTGCAGGCCCTCTCCTGATGCACCATTCTCCTAGCACCTCCAAGTGTTGAGCCCAGACACTCTCCAAATCCAGTGAAACTTTCTATCTTAGGTGCCATTTAAGAGTATGCTTAACTTCCATTTGGTCATCATTTTAAAATGTTTTGTTGTTACTTCCAGCTAAAAAGACATCTATTGCATTATTACATGGCTTCATGGTTTGAAGGCTTGTTTGTATTTTATCATAGATGTTTCTTAAACTTTTGAATAGAGAATTGCTTTTTTGTTTTAGTGAAATATGTTTCCTAATATGTTAGTGAATTATATGTAAATATTGTGACTTCTTTGTATAATTACAACCAGGACAGATATGACTAACACAGAGAAGATTGATTTTGTGATATGTGGTCCTGTGAAACAATTGAGTTTTGCTGACTTATCATAAATTTGTTCATAAAGATACCCATTGATTTAGCTACTAAGGAAGGAAAGAGAAAACTAAGAGACAATTTTGCTACCCATTTCATTTTGCCTTGTTCAGTAGATGTTGAAATTGTTAGATCTTAAGATAAGAATTTCTAGCTCTAAGTCATTTTTTAAAAAATGGCTTTTGTTACATACAGTTCTTTATAAAGCTGTAGGAATAAATATTTCAGTTTTCAGAGAAATTGTGGAAGTATGTGTACCATTGAACCACAAACCACATGGGTATGTGTTAATGCTGTTGTAATTTAATTCTTAACTAATGTTATAAAAAGACCCATTGTGGCAGTGAGGAGTTAGTATATTTTTAGAACCTGTGGATCATGTTCCTAGAGCACACTCCTCAGGGACTTTTCACAGTTCAAGCCTAAGATAATAGGGTTAATCTTTTCTAGGGGCAGAAAAAGGTATCTTCCTGTTGACTTAGTGTTTCACCTTAAACTGTATGTCAAGAAAAGTCTGCAAGTCCCTATAATGACTTGCTTTCCATAGTACTTATTAGTCAACACCAATTGCAAATTATATAGCATTTTGGCCTACTAGTTTGAATTTTTTTTATAAAGTGAAGTTGACATTTAATATTCTATAAGTTTAAGGCATTCAGTGTGAGACTTTGATAATTATATATTATAATATGATTGTTATTGTAGCAATAGTTACCAAATTACATAATTATAATAAGATAGTATTGTATAGATTAATTATACTGTGCATTAGGTCTCTGTAGCTTATTTACTACTTGTTACAAGTTTATATCCTTAAACCCCATCACTATTATCCCCCATTCCCAGTACCAGTTAACCACAATTTTATTCTCTGTTATTTTGTTTTTTAGAGGTTAGACTATTTAAGATTATATACTTAAGTGATATCATAACAATATTAGTCTTTATGTTTGAGTTAATATTACTTAGCATAATGTGCTCAAGCTCTACCCATGTTGTTGCAAATGGCATAATATCCTCCTTTCTAATAGCTGCATAAATTCCATTGTGAATATGTACAACATCTTTCTTATCCATTCATCTGTTGATGAGGATTTGGGGTTGTTTTTGTCCTTGGCTAATACTGCAATAAACATGGGAATTCATGTATCAGATTGAAATTTTGTTTTCATTTCTTTTGGATATGTACTCAGAAGTGGAACTACTGGATCACATGGTAGATTCATTTTTAATTTGAGGTACCTCCATATTGTTTGTCATAGTGATTGAACGAATTTATATTCCCACAAACAATATATAATGGTTTTCTTGTCACCATTTCCTCACAACACTTATTAATTCTGACACGTGTGAAGTGATTTTCTCACTGTAGTTTTGATTTGTATTTACCTAATGATTTAATGATGTTGAGCATCTTTTCATGTACCTGTTGGTCATTTTGATGTCCTCTTTGGAAAAATGTCCCTTTAATTCTTCTGCCTATTTTTTAATTGAATTGGTTGTTTTTTTGTCATTGTCATTAAGTTATATGAGTTCTTTACATTTACATTTTGACTGATATATAGTTTTTAAGAAATTCCTTTCCATCCTATAGGTTGTCTTTTCATTTTGTTGTTTCTTTTGTTTTGCAGAAGATTTTGAGTTTAATATAGTCCCATTTGTTGATTTTTGCCAGTTCTTGCTTTGGAAGAATTAAGGTAATATGTGATTTTTACTTTTAAGGCTTTGTTTGTCAAGAATAAAAAATAAAGTGAATTTGCAAAAATCTACATAAGCTGAGATGCAGACTTTGAATAACATGTATTTGAATTAATGGTCAATAGTTTAATTTATGAATGTATTAACCAATTTCAAATTTTTATTAAAAGTTCTTCTTATACCACAAAATCTCTAATAGAATTCCTGTTCAGTTTCCAAAATAACCCAAAGGTGTGTGTTTCTTTTTTAAGAAATGTGTTTGCCTTAGGGTCTAAGCTGGAATTATAGAATGTTATAACATGTCGGAAATCAAGAATAACAGAAAGTAATATTTTGAAATTTTAAGTATGGCATTAATCTCAAATGAGAACTTTTGTTTTCCCTAATACATTTCTTTACACAAGAATAATTGGACTTAGGAGTGGATAAAATAGGAATGGGCTCTCAGAGGGTGCTGAACTCATATAACCTATTCTATCCTTAGGTCATCCCTAGAGTCTGCCATCCTTAAGGCATTAGCTATTTAAAAGCAAATATTTCAATATAGAGGTCATGCCTTAATTTGCTATCAATGAGTTTTTAGCCAAATTGATAGAAACATCATATTGCATAGGAACTTATAATAGGGAAAACAAGAGAGAGAAACAATACTGGGAATGGAGAAGTGTGGTGCCACACTGGCCCCCTCAGGTCTTCCTAGAGTTAACTACACATGTGCAGCAATTATTCACTGCATCTGGGATGGAGGGCTTTGTGGTCTGCTTAGTTACAGAATTCCTCTTTAGAATCTATAAAGTATTATCTCCATGTCATCCCAACTTGCAGTTGGAGTTAAAAAGGAAAGTATCCTTCTGCCAACATTTTTTTCCAACTAGCTGCAATTCAGAATAGTGTTAAATTTAGCAGGTCCTTGTGACACCTGCTCTGCCTTGCGAAATTTCAATTACACCCAGCTCTGCTCAGGAAAATACAAGCATTTTTCTGCATTAAATATTGGGAGAGATGCTGATTACCTGGGGACTAGAGTAAGCTTAGCAAACACAAATCTTTCTCCTTAAGGAATGCCAGCAGAATATCACAGTATAGAGCAGCAAAGAAAACAAAAATACAACAAAACAAAACACATTGTCTTCAAGAAGTGTGGCATGAGCATTTCTTACTGGAATTCATATACCCCACTTCTTTTTATTTTATTTTTTAAGATTATTTTATTGATTTTTTTTTTGAGAGAGAGAGAGAGAGGAAGGGAGAGGGAGAGTGAGAAACATCCATGATCCATGTGAGAGCAAACATCAGTCAGCTAGCTACCTCCTGCATGCTTCCCACCAGGGATCTAGGTACAACCCAGACATGTGCCCTGACTGGGAACTGAACCAGCAACTTTCGCTGCACTAGGCGATGCCCAACTAACTGAGTAACACGGGCCAGAGCTAAATACCTCACTTCTTACTTAATCTGCACTGGATTAAACTCCTTTGAGGAGAAAGGGTGCTACTGTGTTAGTGAAATACAAGGTGTCACAAAATATGTATACACAACTAATGGCTTAATTTTTAAAATGAAATGTATTTTAATAAAGACTGCCTTTATAATTATTCAAAATGCGTGCATACATTTTTGGGATACCCTTTATATTTAATGTCATTTCACCTTTTTGGAGACAGCAGGAAAGGGAATAAAAACATTCTTAGACCATTAACATGGTGTGTGCAGATCCTGAAACTCTGACAGAGTGTGAGAACGAGTCCCAAATAGAAACTATAAATAAAGGGTTGTGGGTCAGAGTTTTAATGGAAGGGATACTGAATCTGAGTACTCAAAGGTTGAGTGACATGTTAATAGTTTATTTTGTTTACTTTTAGTTCAAAAGTCAATTCAGCTGTTACCTTTATTATTCAGTTACTTGTTTATGAGTAGAGATAATAAACTAGGAGATGGAAGGTTGTCTCATTTTAAAAATGCCAGTTAAAATAATGCTTGGGCTTGGCCTGTGTGGTTCAGTGGTTGAGCATGGACCTATGAACCAGGAGGTCACAGTTCGATTTCTGGTCAGGGCCCATGCCCGGGTTGTGGGCTCAATCCCCAATATAGGACATACAGGAGGCAGCCGATCAATGGTCTCTGTAATCATTGATGTTTCTTTCTCTCTCTCCCTCTCCCTTCCTCTCTGCAATCAATAAAAAACATTTTAAAATAAAGTAGTGCTTGGATCTGACATAGGTAGGTTAAACAGCATTCCTCCTCCCTTTAGGAAGGCATTAAGTAGTAAACCTTGAGGTTTGAGAGGATGGTGTGGTTTAGAGCACATGTGTCAAACACAAGGCCCGCGGGCCAAATCCGTCCCGCCAGGCCTTGCAATGTGGCCTGCACGGCGCTGTCATCACTGCACTTCGCTGGTTTTCCATCACAATGACAGTTTATGACTGTTCAGTAAACCATTCGGCCCTCGATTTAGGCTGGATTTCAGATTTTGGCCCCTTCTCTGATTGAGTTCGACACCCCTAGTTTAGAGGATAGAATAATCTCTGTGACCTTTTTGTTGTTTTTGTTACCCCGTCTGTTCCCCTTATAAAATCCTTTTAACACAGCGCTCTGAATCTGCATTTAAAATTAGTGAAAACTTCATTTATATTTCACAACCATAATGGGGGGGGGTAGAAGAATCCAAGAAATACTATGGCTGGTGGCAGTCTTAAACAGTAAAAGAACACAGGTTGAGGAATGGCTTTAGAGTCTAGGAAGGTCACATGTACTGTGAGGCTTAAGAAAAGAGTAGTTTTGAGTCATGGGGCCTATGGCAACCTGGAAAATGATATGCCTGCCTGAAGGCAGTCAAATTCAGATTCTTAAGAGAACAATGTACTGGAAAAACAAGTAAATAAGTTGGGTAGTCCAGGAACAGGTGGTAGGTAGTTCACTCCTACCCCAGGACCTGGCAAATAGATCTACACTAATAAAAGAGAAACATGCAAATCACATCACTCTGCTAAGCCCAACATCCAATCACAGTGAGTATGCAAATTGAACCAAAAACATGGCAGCAGCCCTGCCCCACAGCTTCTGGAAGCCTGTGGGAGTGGGAGAAGTCAGGCACCAGTGCCTGAGGCTGGCTGCAGCCACTGAGACTAAGGAGCCGCTTGCCCTGTGATCCCACGCCACAGCCAGCTGGAGAAGTCCCCCACCCCATGTCCTGGGGGAGACAAGAAACCTGGTGCCAGAGCCTGAGCGTGGCTGAATCCCAGAGATGAAGAAGCCACCTGTCCTGTGATCCTAAGCCACAGCCAGCTGGAGAAGTTGCCCCAACAGCATCCGAGGGAAGATGGAGAAGCTGCCTACTTGTGGTCCAGGCGCCAGCACCTACATCTGGCTACAGCCTGGTAGACAGAGAAGCCGTCCACCTCGCAGTCCCGGGCACCAGTATCTATGGCTGCTTGTGGTCCGGGAGACAGAGAAGCCACCCACCCTGCGGTCCCAGGCGCCAGCACTTGTGGCTGCAGCACGGGCAAAGCCACCTGCCCACCATCCCCTGAGTCTGCACCCAGCCTGGGCACCTATGGCTGACCAGGGGGAGGGAAGCCCGGATCCCGGGTGCCTGTAGTTGGCTGGAGGAGGGAATCCTGGGTACCCGGTGCAGGGCCTAGGCAGAGGTGGTTAGGGGCAATCAAGTCAGCAGGGGAACAATTAGAGATGATCAGGCTGGCAGGCAGAAGCAGTTAGGGGCAATCAAGCAGGCAGAGTAGCGGTTAAGAGCCAGCAGCACTTGATTGTGAGAGGGATGTCCGACTGCCAGTTATCCCATGAGGGGTTCCAGATTGGAGAGGGTGCAGGCCAGGCTGAGGGACACCCTCCCCACCACCACCCCATGAACAAATTTCATGTACTGGGCTTCTAGTGAATAAATAAATGTTTAATTTATAAAAGGGACCTTGAACATTATGCCTAGACCTAAAAGTGGCCCTAAATTTTAACTTTAGAAACCTCCTGCTAAATGGTTCTCTGTTGGGAGTTGGGAAAGTTTTCATAAAGGAGGTAATATTGGACTAACAAACAGAAGGATGTGTAAAATTTTGCTTATAATGAATTGAATTTTGGGTAAGGGCATGGTTGAATACATAGAGGCAAAGAGTATGTAGAAAACAGCAAATAATCTGCAGTAACAAGTGGTGATAAGTGAGGCTTTGAATATAGGTTGGATCCTTGTGAAGGACATTGAATACCATTTTGAGAAGTTGTGTCAAATAATGATATGTAGCAGCTGGGAAAATTTCTCAGATGGATTATATATTGCCCTTTGAGAATGACTGGGGGAAATGTCTTGTACTATTGCTGGGCAGTGGATTTTAAGGTCCACTGTCATTCCACAGTGACATTAATTAATATCAGAGGTGAAGAGAACATTTTTATATTATCTACTTCAACCTTACTTCACTGATGCATAAACAGGAGTCTAGGGACTTGAAATAGCTTGTTGAACATTACACACGTACACGAACTAGAATATTCTTTCTACTACCCTACATTATCTGTTCATCTCATCAGGTTTAGTCCAATTTCTCTTCCCATGAATGTTACATTTTACTTTCAGTTTTGCTGATTTTAAAATTCTTGGAGCTAGGCAGAGCAGCATATTACTTCTAAAGACCTTAGTTCCTGTCAATGAAATCAGTAGTTCTTGATGCTTTGCAGTATCCTGGTGTGAAGAAAGATTCTTTCATGGGATTCTGGCTAGCCTCTGCTGTTCTAGGTGAGATGGAAAAATTATTTGAAATTCATTGTAAGTTAACTGTGGCATATCTGTTACTACAACGTTGGGCATGTTGATTTACAGGTAGTCATTCTTTTTTTTTCAGTGATGATTCATTTTCTAATCATGAGCTGTCTCTCCTCTTTGCATCTAGGCAAGATTGAGCTTATTCAAAGGTAGAAAAGATAGATGCCTATGTGATGTGATTTGAAGTCCAATCCCTGTGTGAAGTTTCTAATTCATATGTCTAGGCTCATTTTTCAGGAGGCTGTTATGTGCATATACATTTTAATAATGTCATATCTTCATTATTGATTATAGCTCATATCACTAGAAAATGACCCTCCTTATCTCCTTTTAATACATTTTGCTATGAATTTTACTTTTATTATATTCATATTGCCATATTTGACAGTTTGCCTTTGAGTTTGATTAATGTAGCTTTGCAACATATGAATTTTAAGTGCATTTAGACATTGTGTTTCTGAGAGAGATCACATATAAACCAGGTAACATACTTCTGGGGTTTAGTTTATCTGATTCACCCACTGTATTAATTTTTATTGCTATTATTACAAAAATAGTGGCTTAAAGCAGCACACAAAATTCTGTAGGTCAGAAGTCCAGCAAGGTGCAACTGTTTTTTTTGTCCAGGGTCCCACAAGACTGAAATCAGGTGTCTGTTGGGTTGAGGTCTTATTCAGAGGTTCTCAATAAGAACTGTCTGCCTCCGAGCTCATTTAGATCACTGGTCACATTCATTTCCTTGCATTTGTAGGACTGAAGTTACAATTCTCTTGCTGGTGTTTAGTTGTGATCCTCTTAGTTTCTAAAGGGTTCCTGTATTTCCTCTCCATAGTCTTATTTCCATATAGGAACCAGAAATGTCCAAGGTCTTGAATCTCTCACTTGCTCTTTTGTTCTCCTGCTATCAGCTGGAGAAAGTTTTCAGTTTTTAAGAGCTCCTGTCATTAGAATAGCCCCACCCAGAAAATCTCAACTTTTTTCAGAAGCAAGTCCCTATTAAGACAACATGGAACTCTCAATGATTTGAGGAGAAAAGGAAACATGAACATTCCTATGATATGAGATTTTTCTCAGCTTTTGTTATAGTACAACTTTCAGGGATGGTGGTGATGGGTAGAGAACAAGAAAAAGACACAGGCAATGAAAGGTAGAGGAAGCATATTGGAAGGTGTCTAGGGGAAGACCACATAAAAACTTCCTGCTTTCTTCTCTTGCCTTGGACTGCCCTAGGGGACAGTGTACACCTGCCTCAAAACAAGGATATCTGATAAGGTTGACCCCTTCTTGAGATGTGCATTGTAATTGCAATGGGGAAAGTGCAAGAATATTAACTGCTAATAGGAAGTGATGGAAGCAATGCTCATTCTTCTAGCCTTGTATTACCATAGAGTTACGTGTGCAATATAAAATGATAATTGCATCATTTGCTTATCGTGACACAATTCAATTAGGCAAAATATATGTGACTATAGATAGTAGCAAAGATCCCAAAGTGCTTTGGTGTCATGAGCTTAAGTAGGGTAACTGCAACGAGTACTCCCAAAACTTCCTGACTATAATTTCAAAGTATTAGGGCCATTTTAGACATCAGAAGGCTTATTGGTTTAGTGTACATTGATCAAGGATGGGCCAGCCATCTTTAAAACAGAACCAGGATCCCCAAAAGAGAAACCTGGAGTAGTAATCAAATGGCAAATTTATATGCATCTTTCAAAATAGAGTGGTACATCAGTCTCCTTAGCCCTATAATATAATAGATAGAAAAGGCATCATATTTGAATTATAAAAATTCATAGAAACAGTTGAGGAAAGAGGAGGGTGGTTGTTTTTTTGGGTGTTCTTTTGTTTTGTTAGCAAAAAATTACTTATATAATACAAGATTAAATTAGACTGTATCCTATGAACTCTGATATCTTCTGTCTTCTCATTTACTAAATTCCTTCAGAGGTAATGGAATAAATTGATGTCTTCATTTGTTAAAGATATTTAAAGAGCCAATCCATGAAAACAGTAATTTAGTCATAACCCATAGGTATGTTTTAAAGTTCTGAATTTTTCTTTTTGCTTTTGGTTTATATTTGCCTCCAAATAACATTATTCCAGTGAATATTGAGGTGATTTTTTTGTTTTGTTTTTTAAATATTTTTATTGATTTTTTAGAGAGGAAGGGAGAGAGCTAGAGAGCTAGAAATGTCCATGAGAGAGAAACATCGACCAGCCGCCTCTTACACACCCCCTACCGGGGATGTGCCCACAACCAATGTACATGCCCTTGACCGGAATCGAACCTGGAACATTTCAGTCCACAGACTGACACTCTACCACTGAGCCAAACCCGTTTTGGCTGAGGTGATTGCTTTTACCAGCATTCCTTTTCTGCCAATGGATATGAAAAATTAGAGAGTGCAATAACTATCAAGATGAAGATGTCTTTCTGTGAATAAAAGCAGAAAATATAAATTCGAACTCTGACCTTCAGATTTTGAAACTTTGTTCTGATGCCTTGCTAAATTACTTTTTGTTTTTAAAATGGGAAAAGGGGGTTTAAGTTATAAAATGCTTTACTATTTAGACCATATTGAAGTGGCATTTTATGACTTTCATGAGTGGCAGTAAACCACATTTCACTGATCTTGTTTTATAAGTCACAATGCATTTTTTAAAGATGAGATACCAATTCATTCTGCTGAATATAGTTGGTTCTATAGATGATAAATATCACACAGGAGAGAGAAGGTTCTCTAAACTATAAAACTGTCCTTGCCTTGTTTCAAGAGAATTGAAGAATAAATAACTCATGAAAAATTAAAATTAGGGGGTGGTGGTTATATTGCATGTGTGAGATTAAAGGCATCTAGCATCAGCTATAATATTTGAAGTAGCAAGGAATTTACTTATTACCTACTTTTCCATGGGTTCAAAATAAATTCTCCAAAATGTACTCACATTTCTGTAAACTTCTTCTTTTTTGACTGGGACTTCTTTGCTGTAAATGTAGAGTGATTGACTGGTATATTGGACTTCTTTTACAAATAAGGAATGTGCTATATGCTTCTTATAGGAGGTCTAAATACCATTTAATCACTGTCAAGAAAAGGCTCAAAATATTATCTAGGCATTCATCCTATTATCAGGCTCATTTTCTGTGTTTTCTCGTTTACATGATTCTTACCGCCGATGATTCCTAGTGTTCTAAATTCCACACACAAAATCTCAATAGTAACAAATGAAACAGGATCATCTGGGCTTGATCCTTTCTTCTGCCTGAAATAAAGGGATAGTGCTCTGAACACTCATGATAACTCACACTTAGGCAAGACACTTACAGACAAGCACAGCTCACAAAGAATGTCATTTTTTTCCTTTGACAAAGCATAGGATGTATCATTTCTTTTAGTAGTAAATTGCACTTAACTCCTGGTAATACCTTGCATATCTGGCATATGTAGTCATATATGTAGAATTGTGCTTATTGAGAGTATGGGTCCTCATGCTTTCTCCTAGTCATATGATGGCACTAAGCTATCTGAACAACCTTATATAATAGTTCCTATCCCTGTTATTGAGGACAAGGTAGAGATATATCCCCTTAAGGGAAAATCCCAAAGGATGATACTCTTTTTGATATAATACTTAAGTGGCTAACTCATGTTAAAATTAGTATTCAATTGGAACTGGATTGCAAATCCTAGCCCATCAGAGTACAGAAGACCCCTCAAATCTATCTTAAAGGATACAAGAAAGGTAAATATTGACTAACTTCAAAGGATTTGCTTCTTCAGTATACTCATTCTACTGTGCAAGAAGACAGAAATAATATTGAACCACCTAAGGGAATGTAGCTCTTAGTAAGGAATAGAGTTTTGTTTCTCCAGCATCACATCTTGTTTATATAGAATTTTTATAGATGGTTCTCAGAAAAACAGTGAAAATTAGGCAGGCACATTTTAAGGTTTGTACATAAAAGGCATCAAAGCATTATGTAATTTAAGACTATACATTAAGTCTAAGAAAAAAGCAACAGAACATTTCTGCATGAACTGAGACTAGTTTTCAACCAATATAAATTGACAAGTAAATAAGAAGCAATGATCATTGAAAGTATGGCAAGACTTTCATTAAACATAATAAATAAAGTTATTTCTTGCTGAAACCGGTTTGGCACAGTGGATAGAGTGTCGGCCTGCGGACTGAAGGGTCCCGGGTTCAATTCTGGTCAAGGGCATGCACATTGGTTGCGGGCTCATCCCCAGTGGGGGTGGTGCAGGAGGCAGCTGGTCGATGTTTCTCTCTCATTGACGTTTCTAGCTCTCTATCCCTCTCCCTTTCTCTCTGTAAAAAAATCAATAAAAAATATTTTTTTTTAAAATAAATAAGGTTATTTCTCAAGCTATTTCATGTTTATCCATGGAAAATTTGTATGATAGTTACTTACACTACAAAAGTCTTAGGTCTTGGCTGAACTGTCATCTACTTCTCCTCCAATGATAATTGCCAGGGATTCATTTCCAGGAAGGTGCAAAAAAGCACTGGATCCAGACCAGGTCAGGCATGGTGTTTGACTTCAAGCAAGTAGTCATGTCAGTTGTCAAATTAGAACATTGTTATAAAGTAAACACACTAGTTCAAGTGCAGGAGACTGGACTAGAATAAAAGTTAGCAAAATGATCCTATCTTACAAAAAGCCATGCTTCCATCAGAGCCAGGAGTTTGCTTAGTTGAATTGCTTTTCAAGCAAAGATGAGGATCAAATTTTTAGGAAACAGTGGCAGGCATGATTGATATTTTAGCAACAGCAAGATATAATAAAATGATTTAGAAGTTGAGGAAAATCTATGCAGATGTGTGGAGTTTATATTGAACCACTTAGCTGAATGCCAGTTTCTTCTTTGTGCAATTAACTATTACAAATCTTGAAAGAGAGAAAAGTAAAGAGAGAGAGAGAGAGAGAGAATGAATGAGAAAACGAATCCTATTATTCACAAGTAAAATCTTTAGGACAAAGAAGGATAAGGCATCCGAGGTAGAGTTTAATAGAAAAATCATCTTTAAAAAACATGTAAAAGTCTATATTAACATGGATCTTATTGAATACTTAGGGTCTTACCTAAGGTTTTCGAGCCAGATTTCAAGCAACTTCTGCAAGACAACATCATGAGCATACCAACAAGTAAATATAAATTGTATGCATATAGGTATTTAGCTTTTTTACCATCTATAGTAGAAGTGCATCTTATTTCTCACACTCCTATTACTCTGTGGCTCATTCCCAACAGTTTACCTTTGTTAGATCACCCAGCGTGCCCCTTACAGTATGACTATGCCACCCCCACACACATAACACACAAGAAAAAAATCACCTTGAACAGAAAGTACATAATGTAAATAGCTTAATAAAAATTAAATGACTTTATAACATGAAATGGACACAAATAACCTTTGAGGAAGAACTACAACTAACCTGATAATAGGGTAATAATCAAATTAATCATCACTCTGCTACACCAGCCATGCCCACCAGCCAATCTGAGAGAGTATGCAAATTAACCCAACAAAGATGGTGGTTAATTTACATATGCGGAAGGAGTGAAAACTGAAGACAGCATAGAAGGAAGAAGGAGGGAAAGTGGAAAGCAAGGCAGCTACTGGAGGGAAAGCACTGGCAGTGAGTGCAGGGCTGGGTGGGGCAGGGCTTGCAGGAGAGGTGTGCTGGCAGCCCCAGAAGGCAGCAGCAGCAGCCTGGGTGGCAGTGGGAGCAGCCCTGGTGGCAGTGTGTGTGGCCAGGAAGACAGTGGAGGTGGTGGCCTAGGGTGGGGCAGGCAGGATGGGCAGGTCACACCCTGCCCATCCCATCCATCCCCCCCTCCCCCGCTCTGCCCCGCCCACCACAGTGGGAGAAGTGGGGGAGCAGGAGAGGTGGCATGGCAGGAAGCCTGATGGAAGTCTTGCAGGAATATTCCTGCAACAGGTGCCTAGTACATTAATAAAAGGGTAAAATCCTAATTAGACTAGATAGACTGGACATCTTCTGGACATCCTTCAGGCAGGGCTGAGGCAGACGTGGTTAGGGGTGATCAGGCAGGCAGGGGAGAAGCAGTTAGGGGTATCAGGCAGGCAGGCAGATTAAGAGCCAGCTGTCCCAGATTTCAAGAAATCCTGCATTAATGCTCTTATCTGTTTCACATGCTCTCAAAGCTCTAGTTTTCACTACTGGTACCCGAAATTTCACGCACATGTGTCAAACACAAGGCCTGCGGGCCAAATCCGTCCCGCCAGGCCTTGCAATGTGGCCCGCACCGCGCTGTCATCACTGCACTCCGCTGCGTTTCCATCACAATGACAGTTTATGACTGTTCAGTAAACCATTCGGCCCTCGATTTAGGCTGGATTTTAGATTTTGGCCCCTTCTCTGATTGAGTTCCACACCCCTATTTCACTGTAAAATAAATGTAATCCATAAGCCACGCTGAAAAGTCCTGTCTCATTCTCATGTCTGAGTAAATGAATGTTGTGATGTCTTAGGTGTTGAACACTTAAAACTTGGTGAATTTTCTACCCATGTTCCTGTTATTTAATGAAAATGTTCTTACAAATGAGATTTCATTAATTGGAAGAATGACAATTTTTCAGAAGTGAGAATTCAATGACTCTGGTAGATTTCTATCACTACTTATCAAATTACCACACATTTAATGGCTTAAAAACAACGTATTTTGTCACAGTTTTCAAGGCTCAGGCATCTTGATATGACCCTAACTGGATCAGATCTCTGATTTGAGTCAAAGAAAAAGAGATATCATGATCTCACAAGATTTCACTCTAGTTGTTGGCAAGGCTGCGCTAATTTATGGAGGAAACCAGCTCGGATATTCTGATTTATGTTAAGAAATATATATTTGATCTCTGTCCACCGTTCCTGGCATAAAACTCCCCAAATCCTTGGAATTTCCTAAGTGATGTCTTTGTTATGTTAATAAGGCAAATTTTGTAAGTAAAATGTTCCTCTGAGTTCTGTGAGCCATCTTAGCAATTATTCAAACTTGGGGAGGGGTTCATGAGAACCTCTAATTTATAGCCAGTCAATCAGAAGCACAGGTGACATGACTTGTGATTGGTATTTGACTTAGCAGTCTTGTGGGACTGAGCACTTACCCTGTGGGATCTGATTTTTCTCAGGGTAGATAGTGTCAGAATTGAGTTGAATTGTAGAACACCCAGCTGGTGTGTTGGAGAACTGTTTGGTAGTGTGGGCAATCCCCACCATACGTTGGAATGGTAATAGAATCATTTTTAAGCTCTTGTGGTTGTAGGCAGAAATCTGTTGCTTGCCGTTGTAGGACTGGAGTTCTAACTTTCTTGCTGCCCATCTGTCAGAGGCACCTCTCAGCTCCTAGAGGACCTTGCAGTAGTTCTTGTCACATTGCCTTTTCAAAGGTTCCCTCACAACATGTAAGCTTATTTTTCAGTCAGCAGTAAAATACCTCATTCTGATCAGTTAAGGCACAGTATTCTCTAAAGTCATGTCACATTTTTTCGCCATATAGCAGAACCTAATGAGGGGAGTCTGTTGACATAATCCATTGGCTAAAAGAAAGTCATAAGTTCTGCTGGCTCTCAAGGGGATGATATTATACAAAGGCTTGATTCATTGGAGGGCATCTTAAAATTTGCATATGACAATAACTAAGAGATATCCTAAATATCTGCTATGTCTTAGAAGGAAACATGGTAAGTAGAAAACAAAATCAAGATAATTTGAGCAATTTCATCGCTAAGGAACAACCAAGCAATAGGAGAAAAAAACTCCTCAAAGTAAACTTCAAAAATTGTTATTCAAAAGGCCAACTAAGTTGTAGTTGGATGAAAATATCTAAGGCTGTGGGACAATTATTGTTCTTGAGCATTTCTTTTATTATACGTAAGGAAAAGATGTTACTATACTCTATTTAAATTTGGAATATGAACACTTGGATGAGAACCAACAAGTTTCCCTTTGATTTTTATTGGTGATGTTATTTATTTATTTATTTATTTCATGAGTACATTAGTTTGGGGGAAATAAAATTTATATAAAAGTATAACTATAGATCATGATTTAAAGCAGTATTAAAAACCACTTGAATTCAGAGGAATGTTTTTCTGTTTCACTGACTTTCAGATGATGGAGTTACTAATAATTATGACTGGTCATAGAATGGACCCAGTCTAGAGTCTTTTCCCACTCAGCAAAACCAGTGTATTTCATATCTGTCTCCAGATTTTATGGAATGAGATGACTGAACCAGTGACACTCTGCTATCGTGAAGATCGTGCACATATTGGAAAGGCAATATTAAGCTTGAAATTATATTATGTAAAAATTTAATCCCCATGTTCTTGCAAGAAATACAGAATATCAACAACCCATGTCATAGTGGTAGGGTGGCTGACACCTTTGCAATTGATTAGGCTTTGACAAATCCTAGACAACTTAAGGTAAGTCATATAATTAAGGTTTTTAAGATTTTTAACTTCTATGCCCTAGGCTCTTCATTATATTCTGCGTCTATTCTCTTTAACATGAAGTATCTCCTATAAATAAGTAACTGTTGGAGAAAGAAATAAACTCTTGCATATATTATACATGACACGATATATAGTACAATCAATTTAAGTAGCCTGTTGGCTGTCAGGTCTTTTCTGCATGTAAATGTATCATGGATGTCTTACAGGGCAATGGGCATTCAAGGATTCCTAAGCATTAGACTTGTAATTTTTAATGTGATTCAGTTAAGAATTTTATATTCCACTAGAGGCCCAGTGCATGAAATTTGTACACAGGGGCGGGGGTGTCCCTCAACCCAACCTGCATCCTCTCCAATCTGGGACCCTGTGGAATTGGGCCTGAACCAGCAGTTTGACTTCCCACTCACAATCAAGGATCGATGGCTCCTAACTGTTGGCCTGCCTGCCTGGTTACCCCTAACCACACCCCTGCCAGCCTGATTGATATCTAGTTGCTCCCCTTCTGGCCCATTCACCCCCAACTGTCCTCCCCTGCCACAACCCACTTCCTCTGCGTGAGACTATGTAGATTCTGGGACTAGCCTCATGCGAAGCGGCCACCTGGCCCCATCACCACTGTGCGTGCAGCCATCTTGCGGCAGCTTTGCACGAGGGTGTGACACCACCTAGGCTTTTATTATATAGGATATAATGCAATTAAAGGTTCCTTCCTTCTGCCTCATGGAAGGCAAAATCAAAGTTAGATTTCTTCAGATGGCTCTTTGAATAGAATATATTTAAACAAACAATCAGATGATGCTCTTTGCAATATGACCCTACATGTTTAGCCACTAGTTTTTTTCTTGTCCAGTTTGGGGTAAATTCAGAATATAATTTTGTTTATACCTAAACACATTGAAAGAGTTGGCTACTGTCTCACTCTGGCACAATTGCAATTTGGTGACTGAATTAAATGATTCATTTCTTTTTACATTTAATTATTTAATTTTGTGATTATATTCACATGGCTCACAAATGAGTAAGTATAAACAGGTACATGGTAGAAAGTTTGCATTCTACCCCTGTACCTAGTTCCTCCCTCACCTTTCACATTTAACCTCTATTAATATTTTTATTCTCTATATTTCCATGTCACTATGCATTGGTTCAATTTCTATATTTATATTCTGTTCCATTGATCTATCTGTCAATTCATACCACAATATGACTGTTATATTTGAGGCTTTATATTAAATTTTAATAACTAGCAGGCAGATTTCTCATGCTTGGTTTTCTTTTATCAATTTTTTATGATGATGATTTGCTTATTTTCATATGAACTCTAGAATCAGCTTGTCTATTTTTAAAAATTATTGGTTTTTAAAACAAATTACATATTTATAAATTGATTTAAGGAACACTGATATTTTCATGATATTGTCATTGTCTACAGAAGCATAGTACAGTCCTTGGATGATTGATTTGTTGATAGTGCTGAAGGACAAGTGAAATAAAAGTTCTCAGTTTCTGGCTTAGGTTTCTTGATAGATGTGCACTGCAGCCAAATTAGGTCAAATGAGGTATAAGTACATAGACAAGGTAACCAAACAAAGTCAATCCTCTGTGTGTGTGTGTGTGTGTGTGTGTGTGTGTGTGTGTGTGTTGGGGAGGGTGAGAAGAGGAATAATCAATTCACTTGACTTTTACTTTTATTTGGGAGTAATTTCAAACATTGAAAAAGTTGCAAGGATAGTAAAGAACACCTGAATACCCTTTACCAGGTTCAGTTATTGAAACTGAACCTGGTAAAGATGTTGCCTCACTTTCTTCCTTCCCTACACTTACACACACACAGGCACATACACATGGACAGTTTTTCTGAACCAAAGTAAGTTGCAAATATCAAACCTGTCTGCATTTGCTAGGAATACGAACATTTCTTTCCTAATCCACCAATCAGATTCTGAATTTTTTTTTAATTTTTATTTTAGTTTACTGAGTTTTAATTGGGAACAATTCCTCAGCATTTAAAACTTTGAAGAACATAGAGCTTAAAAAATAAAAATGTTCTCCAATTTGAATTTGTTTCATTTTCCTTATACTTAGATTTGTGTTATGCAACATGGGATGGAATACCACATACATGATGTGTCCTTCTGAGAATGTCACATTCATAGACACAGGATGTACATCTGCATCTTTTTGGTGATGTGAATTTTATCTATTAGACAATGTGCTGCTAATTTCTCCATGGCATAGTTACTATTTTTCTTTTGCAATTAATAACTATTCTGTGGGAGATATTATCAGACCACGAGAACATCCTACTCCTTTCTGATCAAACCAGCCCCTCTACATTTTGTGCCCATTGATCATTTTGCCTGCATCTTTATTATGATGGCTGCAAATGATTTTTCTAACTGCAGCAGTCCCTGAAACTTGGTCAGGGGTTATCTCACTTTATCGATTTAGTTATATACTTATTTAGCTAATACTGGTATGATGATGGATACTTATTTCTTCAGTGGTTTTTAATCTGGCAATTAATTCCTTTTGGACATGTTATTGGGGTGTGGCTGTGTTTTCTCTTCAGCTAAGGTGTACTCTTCCCAACAGTGAGGAGTGTGCTTTTCTTTCCTTCCTACTAAACATCCTTCTCTCTCACACACAAACACCACACATGTCCAGAGCTCTGTTAAGAAAAGTCATTTTTTAAGACTGAACAAATGACCAAATGTCTTGAGGTTGCTAGCAATGACATTTGTAATTTCAAGTTATAAACATTGTGTGATCACCTTCTATGGATCATTGTAGTCAATGATTGGAAGTTTAATATGGATCTCCGTGATAATGGTTTAGGATATGGTTAATAGAGAATCAACGTCTGTATTTTAATTATTCCTCAAAGGATCTCTTCATTAAAGACCCGTGTAATTTATTTGTGCATTTCCCTGAAACCTTAATCCAGACACTTTGCTTGTATTGTATATGAGATATTACATAGCTTAGTTGGGTTTCAATTTCTTTCACCACAATGGAGTGCCTAATGCTACTTCTATTGCAATTTTTTTTTTTATTTTAGTGGAAAACTTGCTCTGATTCTAATTTCCCACCTGAGTCTCTCTGGTTTGTTTCTCCCCTAATGCCTTGTAAAAGAATAGAAAACAGATAATGCTTTTCCTGATAACCACAAAGTCTATATATAAGAAATTGACAAGCTTGCTGTTTGTGGATTAAAAGTAAGTCTCTTTTTTCAGTTACTTTTCAAGAATATAAGATTTTCTTCTGTTGTAGAAATTACTTTCACAGGCTTTTAAAAATCTAGAAGTCCTTTAGAAGAATTTGTGTTTATGATGTGTATATACAAACACGCATCTTTCAGTGCCCTGCCATATATCTGTTCACATAGGATACACACAAATGTGTTATTTCCCCTCTACTTCATTTGTTATTTCCAAGGTGACTTAGTGACAGGCATATCTTAGCTTCAATAAATTTATTTTTTATTATAGCATTTTTCCTATTCTATCCTAGCACAGTTTGTGGTGGAAGGTGTGCTATAAAAACATTAGGTATTGGAAGTTGTTGTCTTTAGAGACTCCTGAGTCCCTGTTTATGGATTTTAATTCACTCTGTCTCAAGGTTCTAAAACTAGCCTCTTCTTATATTGCTGTCACTTTGTATTTCACTCAAGAAAGTTCATCTAATCCAATTTCTGCTGCAACCTTGAGATTTGGAATAAAGCTTTTTAATACATGTATGCACACATACATGCACACATGTGCAAATGGAGGTACTGTTTTAAAGGAAATAACTGGCACCCTCTCAACAAAATCTTAGCTTTGGGTCCAGCTTAATGTTAACACATTGATGTGGCATAAAGAGTCACCTCTTTATAAACAGGTAGGGATACCAGTTAGAAATAATGCACAGGGTGGGACAAAAGTAGAGTTACAGTTGTAAGTATGCAAAACACAGAATTTAAAGGGACAGGGTTGGCTCTTGTTTTTTAGTCTACACTTCATCTGCCCTCACAGACCTTAACACAAAATACAAGGTATCTTCAAGGGAGCCATTAATATCTTTAGTTTTAGGGAAGAACAGTGACATTAATAGGTATCTGTCTTTCTAACAGTTTTATCTAGTATTCTTGTATTATTAATTACTAGAGGCCTGGTACATGAAAATTCATGCACTGGAGAGGGGTCCCTCAGCCCAGCCTGTCCCCTCTCACAGTCCAGGACCCTCACGGGTAGGAGGTGACACAGAAACCAGGGGAAGGCGACGTCCCCATCACACCTCTGCTGCTACCACTGCAGGCAGCACAAGCCTCAACTGGCCCTGGCTACCTGAGCCTCAGGTGGCATTTTTCCTATTCTATCCTAGCACAGTTTGTGGTGGAAGGTGTTCTATAAAAACATTAGGTATTGGAAGTTGTTGAGGCTTCCCTGCACCTCAGGCCAGCACTGGACGATGGGCAGCTACCATCAGAGACTTTCTTGTGCCTTGGGCTGGCCCTGGGTGGCTGGGTGGGGGGGTTGAGGGGACTGGGTGCCTCCATCTTGTGGCTGAGGGCACTGCCACCTTTGAGGGTATGACAGTCAATTAGCATATTCCCTCCTTATTAGCTGTGGGTGCAGCCATCTTTTCAACAGTGTGAGGATCAATTAGCATATTCCCTCTTTATTAGATAAGATTATATTATTTCCCATATAAACAAATGTAAACCTACTTTTGTCCCTCCACGTATAAACTGATATAATTGATTATGTCATTATACTAGAAAGTGTTTAACCATCATTATTTTAAGAGATATCTAGATAGAAAAGATAATTCAATAAACAGGCTAACATATCAAAATTAAGAATGTTTCCTAAATGAAATGTTGTGAATTGAAGAGTTAAATTTGCTTGTTCTCTCCAACTTTTCACAAACTCTTCCAATTTCCATTTATAGTTTGGGAATATGGAAAAATAATACTTGGAAAAGTTTAAAGACAATGGTTCATACTACAAGACAAAAGGATTACTTTCATCTTTTTAAACCTAATTTTGGCATCATGTCCTTTTTTATTTTAGTTTTTGGGAGACTAATATACTATATTTTTCTATAGTATAGAAAGGTCAATTGAGCATTCAGGATCAAACATCAAAAGTATTGTATCATGCCAGGACCGGTTTGGCTCAATGGATAGAGCGTTGGCTTGGGGACTGAAGGGTCCGAGGTTGGATTCCGGTCAAGGGCATGTACCTTGGTTGCGGGCATATCCCCAGTGGGGGGTGTGCAAGAGGCAGCTGATCGATGACTCTCTCTCATCGATGTTTCTACTCTCTATCTCTTTCCCTTCCTCTCTGTACAAAATCAATAAAATATATATTTAGAAGAAAAAAAAAAGTATTGTATCATCTTTTTTTCTTGGAACTTAATTCTTTTTCATAGAAAAACTGTGTCATGGCAGTTCCGCAATTTGAAAATGTGTCTTTTATTTACATTTTTTAAGTAGACTCTTTTGTTCTCTACTTTATTTCTACTCTTGTTATCATTGCCTTCTCATCTCACATCCTAACCACTTTATGTTGAATATATGTCTCTGGACTGTATTATTTAATCTTTATTTTAACAGTTTTTTCTTAGAAGAACAAAAAAGTGTTTGTCTGACTTAGTTTGCTATGCTAAGAGGCAGTGCCATGTAGTAAAAAGCATTATCTGTCCCAGAGAATTCAAATGAGCTGCCTTCATACACAGCCTGAGTCTGCTACTGAATAGCTGTGTTTTTATACACAAACTAGAGGCCCAGTGCATGAAATTTGTGCATGAATAGGGTCCCTAGTGACTTCCAGCTGCTGACCACTGGCCGAGGCCTCCCTTGGCATCTGCCTTGGCCTGGAACCACCTGCTCACCTGCTCTACCATTCTGCCACTCTCTTCGGGGCCCATTGGGCTGGCAGTGCCTCCACTGCCACCCACTGCCAGCACCGCATTGCCAACACTCATCATGTTCCATGCTGATCCCTGATGGTCAGCACAAGTCTGACTCCTAATCAGTCCAACACCTGCCTGTGGGGATAATTTGCATATTAACCTTTTATTATATAGGATAAGTTAACTATGAATTCCTTGGTTAGATGATATAAACAATTATCAGTTTCTTCAGTCATTGTGAGGGTTAAGCTACAATAGTAACACACATAAACCTCTAGTTCAGGTCTGGCAAATAGGCAGTAATTGGAATATGTTAACTACTACTATTTTTATTATTATGGTTGTTTCTTAAAATTTTAAATTGTGAGACTGGGGAAAACTAATTGGCTTGCTCCTCTGCTTGATATAAGGAGTTACAAACAGATTTCAGTAGCAACCCTGACTGCCTCTGAGGGCAAGAAATATTATTCAAATATTTCTCTCTGTATGGCAAAATAAATCATCTACCTAGTTAGTAGTGATGGCTATTAGCTGATTAGTTTTCTCCAAAGATGTTGATCTTACAGTAAACTATAAATACTGGGTGGCAGTTGATATTTATTTGCAGAATATATTTATTTATTGGGTTTTGCCTTAAAGCATCTTATTAAACTCATTGTCATCCAAAATAAAATAAAAATGCTTATAACATAAATCATAGACAGATGGCTAAAATGTGAACTATGACCTCTGTCCTTTAGGATAAACTGTACAGTAGTGTTCTCCTCCCACCTAAACTGGCTTATGGGTTTCGAGCAATTCATTCTGATACTATCTCATTATGGGAACCTGTATTTCTAGGATTTTCACAGTCTGTTATTATGTTCACCTTCTTCATCTTTTTCAAGAGGAGATGCCCTCTCCTTTTTCTCTGTGGGATGTTTTCTGGTTGAGAGTTGGAATTTTTGGCATTACTATCGGGTCTAGTAATAATTAATGTCGTTTTTAAACATTCGTTTAAAATCTTGCTTGGCGTTGACTTGTATTGACATAACCTTCAAACACGTGGTATCTACAGAACGTGTGAAGTGCAATTAACAAGTTTTGCTTGAAAAAGTTTGTGTTTGGTTTGGTTTTTGTTGCAAAACAAGGGCTAAGAAGATGGCTGATGAAGAGCATATTCGGCACTGCATGCTTTACGAGTTCCAATTAGGAAGAAAAGCAAGTGAGGCTGCAAAAAACATCTGTAGTGCTCTTGGTCAAGATGCAGTTAGCACCAGAAAATGCCAGCGTTGGTGTGAGAAATTTCGCAAGGGAAATTTTTCGTTAGATGACAAGAGTGGTCGAGGCCGTGTGTCCGATTTTGATCAAGAAGCTCTTCAAGCTCTTTTGGTGCAAAATCCTCAAATTACCCAACAAGAGCTTGCGACAACTTTAAATTGTTCACAAAAAACAATTTCCAATCAATTGTGTGCACTTGGCAAAGTCCAAAAGTTTGGAAAATGGGTTCCTCATGAGTTGACCGACAACAACCGTAATCAAAGAGTCACAATTTGCAGTTCGCTCCTCTCTCGTCAGAACCGTTTGCCGTTTTTAGAGCAAATTGTTACCAGAAATGAAGAATGGGTGCTGTATGTTAATTTGAAAAGGTGGCCTCAATGGTTGGACAAAAATGAGGCTCCGCAGCCCACGCCAAAACCTGACTTGCATGCGAAAAAAGTGATGTGTGTTTGGTGGAATTTTAAAGGAATTCTTCATTATGAACTTTTACCATCTAACCAAACCATTACAAGTGCAGTGTATAGTGCCCAATTGGAAAGGTTAGCCCAAGCTTTAAGAGAAAAAGAACCCGCGCTGATTAATCGGAAGGGCGTAATTCTTCACCACGATAACGCACGACCGCATACTGCAAGAATCACTGCTGAAAAACTGCGCCAGTTGGAATGGGAAGTTCTCCCTCAACCTGCATATTCTCCTGATATTGCCCCTTCCGATTACCATTTGTTTCGTTCTTTGTAAAACTTTCTTCTTGGAAAAAAAATTAATAATGAAGAATGCCTCAAAAATGCATTGACCAAATTTTTTGCATCAAAATCACAAGAATTTTACAACAGAGGGATTAAAATGCTTCTTGAGCGTTGGGCACAAGTAGTAGAAAACAACTGCAACTATATTGTTGATTAAATTTTGTTGTATTGTTTAAATAAATTAGATTTAAAAAAGTATTAGAAAACGACATTAATTATTACTAGACCCTCCTTCTCTGCATTCCCAGGCCTGGTGGCTTCACTGCTGAACTCTGCGCCTGGCTGGGCTGTCTTTTCTCCAGGCTCTCTAAGTGCCACCTTTTTTCCTTCAGTTATTTTGCTATTTACATGAGCAGCCAAGGAGGAAGTTTTGGAGTCCTCATATATTTCATGTGTGGAAGTTTGATTATTAGGACCAGGGGTGGGAGGTGTGGGCATTTTCTGTGCTTTGTTTCCTTCTGACTCTTCTTTCCTACGCGGTCCCTAGATAAAACCCTCTGAAGGCCCATAATGTTACTAGTAAGAACTTCCTCCTTTCCCTTCTGCCTCTAATTGTTCAAACAAAACACTCCCTGTTTAATACTGGGAATAGTATTTTCCACAAGAGCTTCATGAAGAATATATTTTACACAAGATTTATAACTTTCATATCGAAGTTCACCAAGCCTTTAAGAGATGGGTGATTCTTTTTAAATAATTGTGCTGGGACTCATTCAGATGCTGAAATCTTTCTTGCCAGTTAACAGACCCAGCAAAATTCCCAGTTTTATCAATCAGCCCCCCACCCCCAAAAAAATTCTAATGTAATTTAATAAGCCAGTAGAAATCTTCTAATTGTTTATTTTGATTTTTTGAATTCCTCAATTTCATCTGCAGTTAGATCTTTAGCATAAAAGTTCAAGCCTTGTTCTCTCTGGGGTGAAAAGCCATTGAATGCAAGTGTGGGTGTGCTCCAGTTTTTCATAATCCTCTCTCCACTTATTTAGAACTTATTCAGTGTAAACACCATCTGCCTTAAATGGAATTTTGTTCTTATAAGAGTGAGGATTACTCAAGTCATTTTGCTATTGGATATTTTTGAAGTTTGGGTATAGCGTGGACATTTGCACAAACCCCTCACAGCGTAAAAATGTCTCTGGTTTAACAGTTGCTTCAGTGGAATCAGCACCTTGCTCAGTGCACACTGCCTCCGTGTTCTTGTCCTGGGGCCTCAACTGATCTGGCTCCTGCCCTCATCTGCTGGGTGAACTCGCAGTTCTCCAAGGTGGTGGGCTTGTGGAAGCTAACCCTGCTGAGCACGCTTCCCATTGAAGAGGCTGGGGCAGGCGTGTGGCCCAGGCATGGCCTTGACAAGGGCACTGGGCACCCAGGGCCAAACTGTCTCAGAGCAGCAAGTAGCAGACAGGCACACTCTGCTATTTCCTTTTTCAAATAAAACTGTTATTATGATTTTAATGGATCAGTTTGAAGTCCTGTGTGTTCATGTGACTATATAAATGGAATTACAAAAGTGAATTTCAGCAGAAAAGTTTTGGAGACAGCCATCATGTATCTTTTCCCTTTAAGAGTTATCTTCTTATGGTTTTATTTCTTAGGAGTCTTTTTAGCACTTCTGTGACAACCCTTCCCCCAAGCAAATCAGGGAGTATCATAGAACAGTGGGGGCTGTTAAAAATGGTATTCTGGAACATCATGCTGATTTCCCTTAGGGAACCATTTTGACATTTTATCAGACTGTGTCTAGAAGTCTATGGAGCTTTTACTTATATTTAAGACTTAAAATCCATAAAAATCAATTGTATTTTTGTTGTATTTGCATTTATATAGATCCTTTAATATATTTTATATTATAGCTCTTTTATAGACCAATGAATTATATAGTTTTATGGCAAGGACTAAAGCTAGCAAAATTGACAGGATTATTTACAGAAGTCCTCCTTTTATACACTTCTGCATGTAAGAAGGAATATTGCAGATTATATAAAAGTGTAAATGGAAGGGAATTAACACCTATCAGTTATCGCCTTTCAGTGTCAACAGTTATCAATAAAACATCCTAAGTAATAGATATTAAGGTATTTTTATCAGTCCAGCTAACCAACCACATCATCCCAAATATCATCACATAAGTGCCCCCTTACATAGTAGGAGGATGGACTTTTGGCTAGGACTTATTTATAGAGGTGGAAAACATTTATTTATAACTTGGACTTGTACTCTTGGCTATAAGCAGGTATGCTTGAAAACTATGTATCACTAAAAAAGATTATAGCAATCATTAACATAAATTACAGAATCCTGTCTAAACTTCAGGCCTATTTTCACAGCGGACAATTGGGAAGATTTACCATATATTTTTTAAGAGTACTCAGATTGTGGAATGAACAAGTGAGACATCTAATGGATTGGGGAACAAAAAATACAATTTATAGAAATTTTAATTAATTACATAAACTAGGAGTTTTACTACTTTCTAAATTAAATTCCATCTCAATGTTCAGCTTTTTAAAAAATATTAGATGCTTACAAATATGAATATATCAATGTATTACGTAGATGGCACCCTTCTGCTCCACACAATGGGGGTTCTCTGCTTTGAAAAAATACGTTTAATCTTCTACAAAGTTTGCCCTAACTGCTTTGGCTCAGTGGATAGAGCGTCAGCCTGCGGACTAAAAAGTCCCAGGTTCAATTCCGGTCAAGGGCATGTATCTTGATTTCGTGCACATCCCCATTAGGGAGTGTGCATGAGGCAGCTGATCAATGTTTCTCTCTCATCGATGTTTCCAGCTCTCTATCATTTTCCCTTCCTCTCTGTAAAAGGTCAATAAAATATATTTTTTTAAAAGACTACAAATTTTAAATGATACTGTATCTTAAAAAGTAGAGGATCTTTGTGGTATATATGAAGTAAAAACTTACTGGTTCATGTGTCTATATTAACCCTTTACAAAAAAAATCAGAAAACCCTAGAGTTGAATGAGTTCTTTATATAACACTTATGAAATTAAGATTCTGAAGGTTAAGAGGTTCTTTCTATAGATTATGTCCCCCCAAAATTCATTTGTTGAATCCTAATTCCCAGTGTACCTAAATTTGGAGGTGGGGCCTTTGGTTAATGATTAAGTCCTCAGGGCAGAACCTTCACTAGTAGAATCAGTGCCCTTATAAAAGAGACCACCTTTAAACCAGGAAGCTGGTGCCAGACATCAAATCTGCCAGCTCCTTTATCTTGAACTTCCATTTACTTATGTCCACAGTTTTCATACCTGGCTCATCATTAGAATCCATCCAAGGAGCTTTACAAAATAGAGTCCTGGTCCTAAACCAGACCTAATGAATCAAATTTTCCAGGAGCAGTGGAGTGCAGGACATTTTTCCCAGCACTTCTAGGGGATTTTATGATAAGTCAGGTTTGAGAATCATGTATTTGGATCACAGCCAACCAAATTTGGTGGAGTTTTATCTCATGGTATCTTGTGCACTTGGGGGGGTGTCCCTCAACCCAGCTTGCACCCTCTCCCAGACATAGAGCCCTTGGGGGATGTCCTACTGACGACTTCAGTCAGACATCCTTAGTGATGCCAGGAAGGAGGGAGAGGCTCCTACCACCACCTCAGCACTGGCCAGCTGTGAGCGCACTGACCACCACGTGGCAGCTTCTGCATTGAGCATCAGTGAGTGTCATAGGGACCAGTCATTAGGCTGTGTTTGGTTGATTTGCATATTAGCCTTTTATTATATAGGAAGTTCAGAAATGAGGATTCCACTAGGTTCATAGGTAATCTGTATTTTGAATTAATGACGCCGTCATGATGTAATTTTAAATACGTTTTCTTGTAAAACAAAAACAGGCTATAGTTTGACTCACCTTGGAAACTGCCATCCAGCCTTGCCCTATTTTTAAATTATGCTATCCAAAATGTTAATGGGTTATATTTAATTATCCACTAGACACTTTGTTGTCTAATAACCAAACCCTTAAAATATTTTCTTATAGGCCTTAACTTCTAACTCTTTAATGGCTTTTGTTCTTCTCAAGAATCTAGTTTCTCCAAAATATGGAAATGTAGATACCGATAGCATGCAAACTCTGAGAAATATAAAGTTGACTAATAACTAATCTTACTATAATATCCATTTATAATGTCAGAAAATTAAACTTAGGTGTTTCAATTTTAATCAACCATTATGCAGATAATTACTACACTAAGGGCCTGGTGCATGACATTTGTGCAATGGGGAAGGGTCCCTCAGCCCAGCCTGCCCGGTCTCACATACTGGGAGACCTCAGGGGATGTCCTACGGATGGCTTAAGCCTGCTCCCCTATTGGGAGCAGACCTAAGTTGCAGTCTGGCTTCTCATTGCTTGAGGTGACCAGGCTAATTAGGGGAAAGCGCCAGCCCCATCACCCAGATACTGCAGCCACTGCCAGTCACCACAGCTGCCTGATTTTTTACAGAGAGGAAGGGAGAGGGATAGAGAGAAACATTGATGAGAGAGAAACATCCATCAGCTGCCTCCTGCACATTCCCTACTGAGTATGTGCCCACAACCAAAATACATGTCATTGACCAGAATCGAACCTGGGAACCTTGAGTCTGCAGGCCAATACTCTATCCAATGAGCTAAACCAGTTAGGGCATATATGAAATTTCTTTCTTTAGTTTTCTTTTTATCCTCACCTGAGGATATGTTTCCATTGATATTTTCCTCTTTCCTGCAATCCCAAGCTCAGCTCCTTCCCAAGCTAAAAGCCTTCGCCCCAGGTTTTAGGCTTGGGAAGAGGTTCCCCCATCCCCGGCAACTCGGATCGCAGGCTCGGCCTCAGGTTTAGGCTCGGGAATGGGTTCCCCCCAGCACCTCCCCAAGCTTAAAGCCTCCACCTCAGGCTTTAGGCTTGGGAAGGGGTTCTTCCCCACACCAGAACCTCTTATCACAGGCTCAGCCCCTTCCCAAGCCTAAAGCCTCCATCCCAGGTTTAGGCTTTGGAAGGGGTCGACACCCTGCGGCCGAGAACCTCTGCCACCACTCCTGCACTCCTTGCCTCTCACCCCTGACCGGCTGTACCCACTGCTGCCATTGCCTCCGCAGCTGCTCCCACTGCCACTGAACACCTCGCCCCACCATGCCCCATTCGTGCTGCCAGTGCTTTCCTTCCAGCAGCAGCAGCTGCCTTGCTTTCCACTCTCCCTCCCTCTTCCTTTTATGATGTCTTCAGTCTTCACTCCTCCTTCCCTCTGCATATGCAAATTAACCACCATCTTTGTTGAGTTAATTTGCATACTCACTCTGATTGGCTGGTGGGCATGGTTTGTGTAGCAGAGCGATGGCTAATTTGCATATTACTCTATTAGGTTAGATAAGCATTTCTATAGTCACTCCAGACTTTAGGAAAATATAAATGAAAATATGGCCCACAATTATCTTTGAATTCAGATTTTCACATCTTTTTTTGTTTTGGTTTTAAGCTATCATGTAAGCACAAACATATACATAAACACATCCATAGCTGTCTGAGTGATAATTGGACCACTGTGATGAGAAATAGTTTATTTGACACAACACTGCCAATATTACGTAACCTAATATCTAACAGCTAAAATAAGAGCAAAATAAGATCCTTGAACTAGCCGAAACCGGTTTGGCTCAGTGGATAGAGCGTCCGCCTGTGGACTGAAGGGTCCCAGGTTTGATTCTGGTCAAGGGCATGTACCTTGGTTGCGGGCACATCCCCATTAGGGGGCGTGCAAGAGGCAGCTGATCAATGACTCTCAATCATTGATGTTTCTAACTATCTCTCTTCCTTCTTCTCTGTAAAAAAAAATATATATATAGGTCCTTAAACTAATGCCCCCCAATGAAAAATAATTAATTTAATCTGATTTGCTGAATTTATCTAATAGACTCAAATCTGAGCCAAACCAAATTGGTTTTTTAATCTAAGTAAAAAAACGAGCTAGTTGTAACTGGTAAAAATAAACTTACATCATTTCTAAAACTGAAATATCAATATAGAGAAAAAAAAACGAAGTATCAAAACATCTGCCACACTGATTTGGCTGAAATTTCAGTTTAATTCTTTAGTTCAAACAGCCAAATGTGGATATTTCTATTTTTTTTCCTTCAGTTTAGTAGACAAATTGATTTTCAGGGGGAGCAGGAACAGAAGCTCTTACTCAAAAACCACCTCAAATCATCTAGTTAACTCTAGTAAAAGAAAGCTGATTCCTCCTAAATACTTTCTGTTGGATTAATTTGTACATTTGTCATTTGTTCTGAATACCTATATACAGACAGACATATACATTATTTCATCTGTCTTGACTATAGCATAATACCATTTAATTTATGATATTTTGTGTTAGTTTATCTGGGGATTCTCTTTTACTTTGTGTCAACACAGCATATCTATTTTGTAGTTGCTGAATAAGAAAACATTATGTGGAATAATATTTAAATTAGCTCAGTTGATCGATCCCTTGATATTTTTTTAAATATATTTTTATTGATTTCAGAGAGGAAGGGAGAGGGGGAGAAAGAGAGGTAGAAACATCAATGATGAGAGAAAATCATTGGTTGGCTGCCTCCTGCATGCCCCCTACTGGGGATCAAACCCACCACCCATGCATGTGCTCTTGACCAGAATCTAACCTGGGACCCTTCAGTCCACAGGCTGACACTCTATCCATTGAGCCAAGCCAACTAGGACAATCCCTTGATATTTCTAAAGTGAAGTTCAATATACACTTAATTTACTTTCAGTCTCAAAGGGCAATAAGCATCAAAATATCCATTGCAAGACACTTCTGGTGTGTGTATATGTGTGTGCTTGTGTGTTTAACCCCTGATTTCTGTACAGTTATTTAAACTTTCCAGCAGAGTTTAACATCTAGTATTCTATCTAATCTCTATATTTTTAATGAAGTATCCTATCTAATAAAAAGTGAATATGCAAATTGACTTATCACATCATCATTAAAATGGTGGTGCACATAGTCACAAGAGGGCGGCACCCAGTCTCCTCAGCCCCGCCAGAGTCCCAGAGTCTTCTCAGCCAAACTGGGGGAGGAGAGCAGGCACATAGTGGTGCAACCCGAATGGACCTCAGCCACCCAGATGCCCAGGGCTGGCCCAAGGTGCATGCAAGCCTTGGGTGGTGGCTGCCTAGCTGCCCAGGGCCACCTGAGCCTCAGGTAGCCAGAACCAGTTGAGGCTTGTGCTACTGGCAGTGGCAGCAGCAGAAGTGTGATGGGGGCATTGCCTTCCCCTCATTGGCAGGTTGCCTTCCACCCTTAAGGGCTCCCGGACTGTGATAGGGGTAGGCCTGGCTGAGGACCCCCTTTCCAGTGCATGACTTTTCATGCACCAAGCCGCTAGTATTCACTATCTAATAAAAGAGTAATATGCAAATTGATCATTACTCAAGGCACAAGATGGCTGCCCCTATATGGCCAAAGATGGCTGCCCCCATGTAGATACAAGATGGCCACCACAAGAATGCTGTCAGGGGAGGGCAGTTGTGGGCAGTAGGGAGAGGGCAGCAGAGGAGGGCAGTTTGGGGAGACCAGACCAACAAGGGACGGCATTTGGTGGGGGGGGGCTAGGCTTACAGGGGAGGGCAGTTGTGGGGACCATGTCTGCAGGGGAGTTTGGGGGGGGGGGACCCAGTCAAGCAAGGGAGGGCAGTTGAGAGGGACTCAGGCCTGCAGAGGAGGGCAGTTGGGTGTGACAAGTCCAGCAGGGGAGAGCCATTAGGGACAACCAGGCCAGTAGGGGAGGGCAGTTGGGGGTGACCAGGGAAGCCAGGGGAACAGTTAAGGGCAACCAGGCCTGCAGGGAATGGCAGTTGGGGGGATCAGGCTGGCAAGTGAGGGCAGTTAGGGGTGACATGCCCAGCCAGGGAGGGTAGTTAGGGGTGACCAGGCCAGTAGGAGAGGGCAGATAGGGACAATTGGGCCAGTCAGTAGCAGTTATGCATCGATCAGGCTGGCAGGGGAGTGGTTAAGGTGTGGTCAGGCTGGCAGGGGAGCAGTTAGACATCAATCAGGCTGGCATGGGAGTGGTTAGGGGGTGATCAGGCAGGCAGGCAGAAGCAGTTAGGAGCAATCAGGCAGAGGCAGGCGTGCAGTTGGGAGCCAGCAGTCCTGGATTATGAGAGGGATGTCCGAACATTGGGATCAGGTCTAAACAGGCGGTCAAACATCCCTCAAGGGGTCCCAGATTGGAGAGGGTGTAGGCTGGGCTGAGGGACACCCCTCCCCTTGTGCCTGAATTTTGTGTACTGGGCCTCTAATATGTTGATAATTCCCCCACCATCAAAGCAATACAACTTACTCATATATAAATAACAAACGTTTGCTATTAAGACTGAATAGATTACCTCTTTTTTTATGTTACTGCATTCTCTTTCTCTTTTATCTAATGGTAATATAATTGTCAGTTTTGTTCCTGTGTCATCATTTAATATATTTTTACTAATAGTTCCTACTATTTGTAAAAGCCCTTGCTAGATGTTAAGGAAAACACAAAAAGGAATGAAATATTTTTTGACCCGAAGATATTTGTATTCTAATAAGGAAAGTAAATGTATACTATTCTAAATAAAATTGACTTTCCTCACATTTTAAATTTAGTCCCACCAGGATCATGGTTTCATGTCTGTCTTTCCTGCTTGCCAGTGAATTGCCTGAAGGCAAAGATTGAGTATCATTGATTTTCTAATCCAAGCATTGAGATCAGTGCCAGCATGTAGTAGATGTTCGCTGTTTCATTCCAATCCTATTTTAAATCCTTTAATTTCTCCTTATTGCCTTAAAGATAGAATTCAACCCCTAAGCATGTTAGGTAAGCCCTTTGTGATTTCAGCCTGCACTGTCCTGTGTAATAGCTACTACTATGTATTTTGAGCACTTGAAATGTAACTGAGATGTGCTTAAAAGTAAAATACACAGATTTTGATGACTAGTATGAAATCAATGACAAAAAAGTTTCCATTAATAATTATTATCTTGATTACATGTTTAAATGACATTTTGGTTAAACACATTTTATTAAAATAAATTTCATCTTATTTTTACTTTGTAAAAATATGATTACTGCTCAATCAGGAAGAATATAAAAATTTCAGTAGACCAGTAACTTGGGAAGAAATTGAAATAGTTATCAAAAAGCTTCCAGCAATCAAAAGTCCAGGGCCAGATGGCTTCACAGGAGAGTTTTACCAAACATTCAAGGAAGAACTAAAACCTATCCTCCTCAGACTATTCCAAAAAATTCAAGAGGAAGGAATACTTCCAAACTCCTTCTATGAAGCCAGCATCACCCTAATATCAAAACCAGATAAAGACAACTCAATGAAAGAGAATTACAGGCCAATATCCTTCATGAACATAGATACCAAAATCCTTAACAAAATTCTAGCAAATCGGCTCCAGCAGAACATCACAAAGATCATACACCAGAACCAAGTAGGATTTATTCCAGGAATGCAAGGATGGTACAATATCCGCAAATCAATAAACATGATACATCACATAAACAAAGTGAAAGATAAAAATCATATAGTTATATCAATTGATACAGAAAAAACTTTTGATAAAATCCAACACCCTTTCCTCATAAAAACTCTCAACAAGGTGGGAGTACAAGGATCATACCTCAACATAATAAAAGCTATATATGATAACACAGGCAACATCATACTCAATGGGCAAAACCTAAAACCATTTTCTCTAAGAACAGGAACAAGACAGGGATGTCCACTATCGCCACTCCTGTTTGACATAGTACTGGAAGTACTAGCCATTGCAATTAGACAAGAAGAGGAAATAAAAGGCATCCAAATTGGAAAAGAAGAAGTAAAGTTATCCTTATTTGCAGATGACATGATATTGTACATAAAAAATCCAAAAGACTCCATTAAAAACTAATTGATTTAATAAATAAATTTGACCATGTAGCAGGATACAAAATTAACACCAAGAAATCTATGGCATTTCTATACACCAACAGTGAACTTACAGAAACAGAGACTAAAAAAGCAATCCCCTTTACCATCGCACCAAAAAAAACTAAGATACCTAGGAATAAACTTAACTAAGGAAGTAAAGGACCTATATGTGGAAAACTACAGGACACTGAAAAAAGAAATAGAGGAAGATGTAAACAGATGGAAGAACATACCATGTTCATCGATTGGTAGAATCAACATCATCAAAATGTCCATACTTCCTAAAGCATCTATAGGTTCAATGCACTCCCCATTAAAATACCAAAGACATATTTCACTGAGCTAAAAAGAACTCTCCAAAAGTTCATTTGGAACAATAAAAGACCCCGAATAGCCACAGCAATCCTGAGAAAGAAGAATAAAGTAGGAGGGATTTTATACCAGACTTCAACTGTATTACAAAGCCACTGTTCTCAAAACAGCCTGGTACTGGCACAATAACAGACATAGATAAATGGAATAGAATCAAGAACCCAGATATCAACCTAAATCACTGTGCTCAATTAATATTTGACAAAGGAGGTAGGAATATACAATGGAGTCAAGACAGTCTCTTCAATAAATGGTGTTGGGAAAATTGGACAGATGCATGCAAAAGAATGAAACTAGATCACCAACTTACACCATACACAAAAATAAACTCAAAATAGATACAGGACTTAAACATAAGACAGGAAACCATAAAAATACTAGAGGCATCCACAGGCAGCAAAATCTCAGACATATGCCAAAAGAACTTCTTCACTGATACTGCCCCTAGGGCAATGGAAGCTAAAGAGAAAATAAACAAATGGGACTACATCAAAATAAAAAGCTTTTTTACAGCAAAAGAAACTATCAACAAAACAACAAGAAAGCCCACTGTATGGGAGAACATATTTGCAAATGTTAGCACTGATAAAGGTTTAATCTCCAACATCTATAGACAGCTTATACAACTAAATAAAAGGAAAATGAATGATCCAATTAAAAAAATGGGCAATGGACCTAAATAGAATATTTTCAAAAGAAAACAGAAGGAAGGCCAAGAGGCACATGAAAACATGTTCAAAGTCACTAATTATCCAAGCAATGCAAATCAAAACAACAATGTGGTACCATCTCACACCTGTCAGAATGGCCAACATCAACAAATGACAAGTGTTGGCGAGGTTGCAGAGAAAAAGGAACCCTCTTTCACTGCTGCTGGGAATGCACACTGGTGCAACCACTGTGGAGAACAGTGTGGAGTTTCCTCAAAAAACTAAAAATGGAACTCCCATTTGACCCAGTAATCCCACTCCTAGGAATATATCCCAAGAAATAGAAACACCAATCAGAAAGGATATATGCACCCCTATGTTCATAGCAGCACAAGCTACAACAGCTAGAATCTGGAAATAGCCTAGGAGCCCATCAGCAGATGATTGGATCAGAAAACTGATACAATCTACACAATGGAATACTACACTGTCATAAAAAAGACGGAATTCTCATCATTTGCATCAACCTGGATAGAATTGGAGAACATCATGCTGAGTGAAATAAGCAAGTCAATGAAAGAAAAATACCACATGACCTCACTCATTTATGGATAATAAAGAACATTATAAACTGATGAACCAGAAGATAGATATAGAGACAGTAGAGCAACAAGCAGACTGTCAAATTACAGCGGGGAGGGTAGGGAGATCTGGGGGGAGATAAGAGATCAACTGAAGGACTTGTATACATGCATATAAGTACAACCAATGGACACAAAACTCTGGGGAGGGAGGGTATGTTTGGGAGGGGGACAATGTTAAAATATGTACACAGATAATAATTTAATAAAAAAATATGATTACTAGAAAAATTTAAATTATATATATATGGCTTGCATGTTTTTCTTGATAGTTGCTCAAGCTACCTGTCTCCTCCTTCCCCTTTACTTTCCACATGTACTTTATTTCCACCCTTTAAAATGTCTCTTTGCTGTGTTCCAAAAGCACACACTAAATTCCTCCTTTAATACCTGTGCAGCTCTGCCTGGCATACTGCACTCTCCTTAGCATAGTCCGTTGTTAAAGGCCAACTCACTGCACTCCACTGAAGACTATTTTCTCCCAAGACCTATTTTAAATAACCTGTGTTTATAATACCACATTATCCTTCACAAAACTTATGTAGGACAACCCTCCCCCCTACCCCCCCCATCCCCAGCACACACACTGTATTGTATTTGTTAGTTCACTTACACCTCTTTTAAGACTGGGACTGACCTTTTCTGACTTCCTGCATTGAACACAGTTTTTGCTTTATCATAACTCTTACTTTTTGCTGAACAAATACAAGAAGTACTTGGTGGCTGAATAGCAAATCTAAAGAGAAACTAAGATTTATTTCCTCTGAATCTGGATGATAGCTTTAACCCAAACCACCCAAGATTCGCACCCCCATCATGAAGTCCATAATGGCCCAAGAAGGCCTCTACAACCTCTCACACACCCCAAAACACCCCCGCACACACACACACACACACACACACACACACACACACACAAATAAATAAATAAATAAATAAATAAATAAAAGCACCAACTCAAATTGAAACCACTACAGAGTTTCCTGTAAAAATATTAAATAATAAACATTTATTTATTTATTTATTTATTTATTTATTTAATATATTTTATTGATTTTGTACAGAGAGGAAGGAAGAGAGAGAGTTAGAAACATCAATGAGAGAGAGTCATCCATCAGCTGCCTCTTGCACACCCCCTACTGGGGATATGCCCACAACCAAGGTACATGCCCTTGATCGGAATCGAACCTGGGACCCTTCAGTCCCCAAGCCAACGCTCTATCCATTGAGCCAAACCGGTCTGGGCAGTAAACATTTATTTTTGAGAGGTAAACTTTAATAAAACAAACAAAAAAAAAAACTACTTGTGTTATCACTTCAATGTCAAAAGGCCAGGAGAAAAGAACTGCCTCTTATAAACAACTGGAAAAAGCTATAGAACAGTGAAAGTGTCTTTTCAAAACAGTCATTAATTCATTTTTTATCAGTAACATAACTTTTCACTGGAGGTTGTCAGGTTAGTTCTAAAATTCTGGCTTCATCCTTTGTCCTCAGAAAGGCTGGTAAAGTCCCTGGTAACCAGTACGGAAGGCAGGCGCCTGATTTAGTTGAATGGTGTAATTCGCAAGTGCAGTTCCTATGGGTTGAGTCCTATAGTCACATCCAACAAAATGCTCTCCGCCGCAGTAGCTATTAAAAATTGGCTGGTTACTGTAAGCATTGTAGAAGGGGCCATATGGTTGATCAGAATAATTAAAGCCTTGGTTGCAGGATGAGATGTGAACTGGAGCAAGCATCATGGTAGGATTGCCAACATCCCCACTCGCCCCGTAAACACTGGGGTTGACTCTGCATGCTCCCTAAACATTTGGGTCTACTGCCACGGCCCCATAGAAATTTGGGTTGACTGCCATGGCCCCATAAACATTTGAGTCGACTGCCACAGAACCACAAGCATTAGGGTCAACTCTCACAGCCCCACCAGTATTTGGGTGGACTCTCAGGGCCCCATGAGCAATCGAGTAGACTCTGATGGTCCAGTGAGCATTTGGGTCGACTCCACAGGCCCCACTAACACTCAAGTTGACTCTGCCAGCCCCGTGAGCATTTGGCCCTGTGGGGGGCTCTCCACCCCCTGAGGCATTGTCTAGCTTGGATAAGGGAACATCTCTTCCTCTCCTCAGTGGCATCTTTGGAATTTCATTCTCAACAGCAATTTTAACTTCACACCGACTGGAACCCAGGAGGTGGTACCTGGTTTCTAACAGCTTCCTCACTGGGACTTCATCAGTATAGGTGATAAAACAGAAAGATCATCTTTCGTTTGTTTTCAGATAAACTGGCAGCTCAATAGCTCCAAATGTCCCAAAGTATTGACTAATGTTGCCTTCTGAGGTCTTAGGGTTCACCCCACCCACAAAAACCTTTCTCGGAGGGAATTTCAATTCCATGGCCTTTCTAAGATCAAACTTCCTGCCCTCCACTTGGTGCTCTTTGACTTGCAGCACCTTCTCCACAGCCTCCTTATCTTCGAAAAGCACAAACCCAAACCCCCTGGACACTCCAGTTTCTGGATGGGTTTTAATAGTGAAATTGATAATCTTGCCATATTGGGACAAATAGTCAAAAAGAGCTTCCTTACTTGTATTGCGGGAGAGCCCTCCCATGAACATTTTCCCAGCGATGTGCTCAGTCTTGCTGGCCTCGATGCGGAAGCCCTCGGGGAGTTTTAAGTTGAGTTTGCTTATGGCCTTGGCTAGAGCATCCATTTTCGGAGACACTGAGGCGGCTTTTGAACAAAGTACCCCAGAGCCTCAAATGCCGCTGAGGAGTCACAGGGGTCACAGGACGATGGGCGTGATGACGTGGACGCCCCTGCGTGAGCAAGCGTTTGGACTTCCTTTCAGAGAAGGGTGGCCTTTCCCTCATTTCACCGAAGCCCCCATCACCGCACACAAGCTGGCATGCTGCAGCTTTTCTCTTTTCTGCAACAAAGGCACTATCTCCTACACACAAGCAACTTGTTCTTTTTGGGAAGTAGCCATTTTAACATTTTACTAAACTCGTTTCTTCTTTCAGGTGGACCTGAAAATCTGAGTGACCGCTTGTTCATTGCATTCTTTAGGCTATTATCCTATTCCATGAGCAAAATGGAAGGCAAGGATGAAAAAAGAGGTGGAGAGGAGGTAGACTAGTAAGTAGATTACAGGGAAAGCACCTTCCTATGCTGAAGGGGTCTAAAACAGCATTTTTAATAACAGCAATGTTGAAATATAATTTACATACTATACACATTGCCCTTCTGAAGTTTTTCATGTATTTAAAGAGTCATGTGATATGCACAATCTAATTACCACCATTTAATTTTAGAAACCATCTGTCCCTCTGAAAAGAAATTTTGTGCCCCATTAATCAGTTGCTCCTCATTTTCCCCTCAACCCTCCCAAATCATGCAGTCTATGGCCTCTGTGTCTGGCTTCTTGCATTTAGCCTGTCTTTTCTATGTTTTCCCATGAAGTGACCTGTTTCACTATTTAATTAATTTTTTATTGGTCAATAATATTCCATTGCATTGATATAAGATATTTTGCATATCCATTTCTCTAAAATAAAATTTGAAAGCATTGATGATGTTACAGTATTCCACATCTGTTTCATAATTAAAATAAGTATCAAGGATTTTTCTTGCAGTCTTGTACATTTCTGAATTCTGGTGCCATCAGTCAGTGCAGATAGGATTAGTCACAATTGCCTAGACTGTTGAGATATTATTTAATATTACCTTAACCACTCCTTCCATCAGAAGATCACAGAGCAAATCTTCAGTGCTCAATTTGTCTATTTCCAGGTGGGTATCCATAGCCCTTGCATTGTTCAAGGGTTAGCTTTATTAGCTTTTGGGTGAAATGCTTTTTAATTCCTCCACAGAACCTCCCCATAGGCTCTATATATACTTGCAGCCAAATAGTATTCCATTGCATGAATTTCTGGAATTACTCATCTTAAAACAACAACAACAACAAAACCCCCAAACCTACTGTTAATAATAACGCATGCCTATTCTGTCTGCAAACATGTGTACTCACCATCATTCATAGATAAGTGAAATGCGAGTGTGTTTTAAAACTAATCTTCACTGAAATTAAATCATAGGGGAAATGATCATTTCAAAGCAAAGGTAAAAGTAAAGTCTTTAAAAAACAAAAAGCAAACCCTAGCTTACACTTTAATCATAAACTATTGGAAGTTTCATCTGCTCCCGCATTTTCATCTGCATCCTCCTGTCTTTGTTCATTATAAACTTTCTTCCCTAAATGCCTTTTTCTCCTCAGTCAGCCACTATGTTCCCATTCTATCTGTCTAACCCTTATAGCCTCCTCTCCAAGTGCTTCCCCTATGGAGCCTCTCACAAGCTTTTCTACGTCTTCATCAAGGAGCTTATAATTACACTGTTCAGTGATCTTCATACAGACTTTCTTAAATGTCTCTACACATAACATAGTACACATACTACTTGGCCTATTAAAAAAGTAAAAGAGGAACTCATTAAATACTTGCTGAAATAAACTAAGCAGTGGAATTCTGAGGGCCACAATTTTAGAAAGCATTGGTCTCACCAGACTCTGAGTGGATAATGCAGTTGCAGATTACTTCCTGATTACTGATCTGTCACAGTTTTGGAGATCTGACCTATCTTTCCCATGGAAGAGGATACAAGTTTGAAATTTTCTTATATCTGGTTCACTTGTAAGCCAACTGGGATAACATCGGAGTAGGTAGAGTTCCCTCAAACTCCTGTTTTCTCGGGGATGAAAACCTTCTGTGTGCCTCTAAACTAATTAGACACCTTGATGGCTAGTTATGTATCTGTGGCTATTTTTAGGCCATGGCTGATGTCATAATTTTGACCCAAGTGTGGGCTGCTTAGCTTTATTCAATCATTTGGCTACAACCTGCACCCATCACCCCAGTTCTGGCCTTACAAATGCATGCCCCTGGTCACAGAGGCTACTGGGCTTGTGCTTGTCAATGAATCAGTGAAAAGACTGTTCTCACTTCTGGATATGCAATTCAAAACATTTAACCTACTGATCTTGGGTCAATAGTGCCACTTTGGTACCTGAAAGACAATACATTATTACAATAATTGCTTTTGAAGAAGTAAAAAGGATTTTTTTGGAAAAAGATTGCTTATTTCTGCCCACCCCCAATGAAAATAATTATGTTCGCTGAGGCTCTCTCCTCCCACACACATGCCCCATGATCTTTAAGTGCCTAAAATGTATCCAAGTAAATCCCTTTTCACTCCAATGTCTGAATAAATTAAAACTTGTGCTATTTAGCTTGAGTTTTCCATGGCAATGGTGCCACAGGACTTAATGTATATTTTAGGTACTGAAATATTGTCATCAGATTCCTAATGTTAACTTCTCTTGTGGAGCCGTGCAGTAACAATAATTCTGACTAGCAGTTCATTCTTATTCCATATTAAATCAAAATACATATATTATTGAACTGAAGTAACTGGAGATTTCTTTGTTGAGAAATGAATAAATGAACGAATGAATGTTAGGTACCCAGACAGTTACTAAAGGTATTTTACAATGTGAAATGCCTATAAAAATAAACACTGTAAATCAAAGAATAAATGGCACAGAAGCTAGGGATATAAAATAAGGATTTGCTGCTCTTGGGGTAGGGGGACCAAGTGCTGTAATACATGTAGGCCATCATAATTTTTGTATTTTATGGAATATGGGATACTTGATTTGGCTTTGTTTTACTGTGGTCTAGATAATGCCTGCAATATTTATAGCTCTTAATTTTATCATCCCTTAGACATTGGTATCTCATTTATAATTGTTGGAGAATGGGAGATAAGATGAAGGATGACATATGCCTTTAGAATTGATCTGCCTCTCTTATCATGGACCTCAACCTTGACAGAAGGATGCTGAGGGACCCATAAATCATAAAGTTAGCCAGGATGTATCCTGATTTGATATGCTGGCATAGACCTGTCTCTGTGGTAATATGTTCTTTAATGCTCTGTTGAACCTGTTCTCTTTAGTGAAATGAAAATGCATGTGTTTGACATATTTGTTCTAGTTGGATGTTTGATAAAATGAGATTTCCCTTACTCTTTTTCCTCTTCATTTTCCATAGAAACTGCCAGTGCCCATTACTTAAATTAAGTTGTGAGTGCTTGCAGATAGTCTGAAAAAATAATCACTTAGAAAATACTGTTCTCTATTAACTTTGCATGTATGCAAATAAGTGATTTAGCTGAATGTAGTACATTGGAAATGGACTAAACATTAATTTGACATCAAAACTTTTTAATAACAGAATTCAGCTGCTTGACTTCTGCCTAGATTAGACTGATTTCAAAAGCCCTTTTTGCCATCTGCATAGAAGGCAAATGTGCCCTGTTCTAGAAGACAGAATGCACTTGTCAGTTTCAATATCTGCTTGACAAAAACACACACAGGTATTAAAAATGCATTTCTCCTGGAAATATAGCTTAAAACAGACACTTCAATTATGCTAATCTTAGATTCAATTTGAAGGTATTTTGGAGTTTTTTTGTTTGTTTGTTTGTTTATTTTAGAAGTATTAGGAGAAAGAAGACTCATTCTCTTCCTTCACTATGGAGTGAATATGTAGTGTATGGTAAAGGGAAAGCTAATGTGACTACTCTCTGTCTCTCAGCCTTCCTTAGGATCATTGTCATTGGGTACTTCCAAAGTCTATCTGGTTCCTGGTTTGGATAGGATCTACCACAGAAAACATGGGAACTCATTTCCCAAGCACATATGTATGCCTAACCTGAAGAATATTGAACAGTAGTGTGACCTTGTATTTCTCTCTTCACTTCCTAATTAGATAATATATCAAAGAATTAGGGGTGCCTATGGATGAACAAATAAAAAGGCAAATTGCAAAATTCATAAAGAGCAGCCTATTTTGATGTTTTTGCATCATTTAATTACTAATTTATTTCTGTGGGACTTTTTTTGGTAGAGGAAAAGAGCTCTGCTTGCCAACTCTTTTTTTTTTTCCCTTTTATAATAGTGATTTAGTGGATAAGCTTTTGTTGGATTTTTTTTCTTGAATTAATGGAATCTGTTGCTTACACAGGAATTTGTAAGAATCATAAAGTTAATCATGCTTGTGTATGAATCATGCAAATGTAGAATTTAGATATTGTTGTACAGGTAGATATGAATGCCAAACAAAATCAACATATCCTATATAATATAAGGATAATATGCAAATTGACCCTAACAGCAGAATGACTGGTTGTTATGATACACACTAACCACCAGGGGGCAGATGCTCAACACAGGAGTTACCCCTGATGGTCAGTGTGCTCCCACAGGGTGAGCTCTGCTCAGGAGCTGTGAGCACAGTGACAGTGGCAGGAATTACTCCCCCCTCCTCAGCAGGGCTAAAGATGTCTGACTGATGTCTTAGGCCCGCTCCCCGAGTGTTCCCAGGCTGCCAGAGGGATGTCTGACTGCCAGCATAGGTCCAATCCCCTGGGGAGTAGGCCTAAGCTGGCAGGTGGACATCCCCCGAGAGGTCTTAGACTGCAAGAGGGCATAGGCTGGGCTGAGGGACCCCCCTAGGTGCACGAATTTTTGTGCACCAGGCCTCTAGTATACTATAAAGAAGTCTGTGCAAATAATGCTTATTAAAGACTTCTAAATACTCTCTGATTTATTTTTTCATATACTATTTAATTTGAACTTCTTTCCAGTAATTTTTGCTGAGTCAATGAAACATCTATATTTAAATAGTCATATACTCTGGATCTGCAGCCTAAGAATAAAAGTACTAGGTATAGGCTTTATTTCTATAGTACTTTTCTTTTTGCTCATAAATAATGTTTCAAATATATGCTCTAGATAAAGATACACTGACCAATAATTTCCACTTGCAATTATTTTATGAGCTTAATTACATAGGAGAACATGCTTAAAAATCAAAATATACAATACGTGTGCCCCATGTCTAATTCTCTTCCAATTATAGTCCATACAATAAAATCAAAGCCAATCATAGAAAGAACAGTTACAGTTAGAGAATTACAGAGGTTTCTAAAAAGAAAGAAAGAAAGAAAGAAAGAAAGAAAGAAAGAAAGAAAGAAAGAAAGAAAGAAAGAAAGAAAGAAAGAAAGAAAGGAAGGAAGGAAGAAGGAAGGAAGGAAGGAAGGAAGGAAGGAAGGAAGGAAGGAAGGAAGGAAGGAAGGAAGGAAGGAAGGAAGGAAGAAGGAAAGAAAAAGCATAGGGCGTATGGAAAGGCTTCAGGAAAGGAATCAATACTAACTGTGGTAGTATTGAGACTAGTCTGACAAGAGATGGAGAAACAAAGGCTAATGCTGCTCCAATAAAACACTTGGCTCAGGTACTAAGACAGGAGAGGATTTAGGCATATCTAGAACTAGAAGAATTTGAGATTAAGAAAACAAATACAAAATTAAAAGGATGTCTTCTGGACCAAATCAGAAAGGGGAAGATAAACACTGTGTTGATGAGAAATATAATATGGTGAATCAGTATTCAGTTGCAAATTATCTTGAACTCTTTTTCTATGTCCTTTGGCAATGATTTGCTTCTGTCTAGAAGTGTTGTCTGCATTAAGTGATACTGGGTCAACAATTGAAATACCAAATGTGCTTATACCCACTCAGTTGTTTTCTGCTTACTTGTTCATGCAAATGTTAGGCTTTAGAATTCTGAATAGTTTAGTTCCCAGTACTTTTAGGAATGTGGGAAGAAACAATCCTTACTATAGTTTTTTTGTTTATTTGTTTTTTCTGTCAATATCAAATTCACTTTTCACCAATGTGGAATCTTGGCTGCAATCAACTACACGGGCTTTTTGTTTTGTTTCTTTTTCTTTTCTTTTTTTTTTTTTTTCCAGGATCTGGTAATAAAGGCTTTATTTTTTTTTTCCTTGACAGTTTACTATCCAAAGTAGCTGTGCTTTCTCCCAGGAGATATTGTTCCCTAATAGATTGTCTATTCCACCCTTAATATCTATTCCTAGGCTTGTCAGAGACTAAGCTTAATGAAGAGTGTGGCACTTGTAAAAATCCAGTATTTAAAAATTCAGTGTTTTCAAGTATTCAGCCAACGTGTAATGAGCATCAGACAGAAAGGGGGATAACAGTATTAGTCAGAAAGAACAGTATGCACAAATACTTTGATTTGTTCTAAGAGCAACAGTGGGGTATCTTGTGTATCATTTACATGGGGGACATATGATGGGAAATGAAGTTGGGATTTTTTTGCAGTATTCAACAAATACTTTTGAACTCTCTTATGTGTCTGTCACTGTACTAGGATTTTGGATATGGGATGATTAGAATACTTTAATGAACTAACAGTAGGATGGTCACAGGCATGTAAACATAAGCTTTGTTATCATGTAAATACAGTCATGGAGGTAAACACCAGTTGTTTTGTGGGTAGAAGACAGAGCTCCAGTAGTAGCTGGGAGGCAAGAAAGTGTAAGATGACTCCAGAATTGAGTGAGAAGCCACAGGAGGCCAGCACTAAAGCCCTGAGATGCTCCAGCATTTAATGGACCAGAAAGCTTTTCACAGTCAATGGAGTTTATGGCAACTTAAAGTTGAAACTTATTATTTTGTCTTTAGAACGATTTAGAAAGTACCTCCCTTTAAAAGATTCAGAAAATGATTGATCTATATAGTTCACCTTATTTAATTGATTTCCCCTATAGAGTATGATATTATTTGCATAATAACCTCTGTGTATCTCTGTGACTACATATGAATGAGCCAAAAATGTATGGGAGCATTTGAATTAATATTTATGTAAATATAGGACATCAAAAGCAGAAGTAATAAAGAGAAATTTTGATGTATGAGACTTCATCAGAATGAAATCATTTGCACTTCAAAAGACACCATTAAGAAAATAAAAAGAAAAACCTTAAATTGGTAGAATATTTTTAAAATCATGTAACATTGAAGAGTAGGCTTGCATTGAGAGTATATAAGGGATAGTTTTATCTCTCTTTAGGTTGTAGCTGCTGCTGGGATTTGGATTCCATTTGGCAGAGGGTGAGACAATGTGGACAGTGGCCCCAGTGCCCTGCGTCTGGCCACCGACAGCCATGCACAGTGCCCCAGATGTAAGGCACCAACTTTGTGGTGGCAGGAGATAGAGCTGTAGGTAAAACTTGCTTACTGATCAGTGACACAGCCAGCGCCTTTCCTGGAGAATAAATCTGCACTGTCTTTGACAACTATTCTTTGACAACCAGTGTTATGGTAGGTGGAAAACTGGTAAATCTGTGCTTATGGGATACTGCTGGAGGAGGAGGTCATGACAGACTATGTCCCCTGTCCTATCCAAGACAGATGCATACTTAATTTGCTTTTCTTTTGTGAGTCCTATGTCATTTGAAAATGTTCATGCAAAGTGGCATCCTAAAATGTGTCACAATTGTCCCAGTAATCCCATCATCCTGGTGGGGACGAAGCTTGATTTTTTAAAATATATTTTTATTGATTTCAGAGAGGAAGGGAGAGGGAGAGAGAAATAGAAACTTCAATGATGAGAGGGAATCTCTGACCTGCTGCCCCCTGCACACACCCTACTGGGGATTGAGCCCACAATGCTGGCATGTACCCTTGACAGGAATCGAACCCAGGACCCTTCAGTCCTCAGGTCGACACTCTATCCACTGAACCAAACCGGCTAGGGCCTAAGCTTGATTTTAGGGACAATAAATACACCATTGATAAACTAAAAAAGGAGAAGCTGACACCCATCACTTATTCACAGAATTTAGCCATATTTAAGGAGATCAGTGCTGCAAAATATGAGGAGTGCTCAACTATCACACAGCATTGCCTCAAGACAGTGTTTGATGAAGCTATTCTAGCCATTCTGCACCTGCCTCCTGTCAAAAAGGAGAAGAGAAAATACTCACTGTTGTAAATGTCTGGACCCCTTTCCCCTGCTGCCCTTTGGAACCTTTGTACACTTTGCTAAAAAATGATGGTGACTTTGCACAAAATACCAAGTTTTTGTTACAGATTAATCTTTCCATTAAACCATTTTGAACCATTCAGTAATTTTTAGGTTGTATTTGTTTAAATTGTAAATATTCCAACTTTCACATTCTATTAAATTTTAGCTCTAAGATGAAAAAAAAGCAAAATAAGTAAGAAATATTTACAATCCAATTATAAGAAAACAACCCAATTTAAAAAATGGGGGAAATATATTAAATAGAAATTTCACCAAGGATATAGAAATGTGCAATAAGTACATGAAAAGATACATGACATAATTAGTCACTAGGAAAATAAAAATTAAAACCACAATCATATACTTCTTCAAAGCCATTTGAGTGACTATGATGAAAATACATGATAATAATATGATAGGATTGTGGAGAAACAACCCTCATACATTAATAATGGGAATGTGAAATAAATAGCAAGCTGCTTTAGAAAACAATTGAGCTATTTCTTAAAAAGATAAGCATATTTATAATATGACCTATGACCTCACAAATGTACCCTTACAAGCTACCCAAGAGAAATGAAAATCTATGTTTTGTACTTGACTGTGTACAGCCATAAAATTCATAGTAGCTCAAAAGTGGGGAAAAAATAAAGTATCTATGAACTTCGCTGATCTCTCCCCTGACCACAGGCCCCACATGACTCAGCGCCTGGACTCTTCAATGATAGCAAAAATGGAGAGGAGGAAACAACCCCCAAAGAAAGAAAAGGTGGTCTTAGGAGAAAAGGAACTAAATGAAACATAGTCATGCAATATATAAGAAAAAGAATTCAAGGTAAGAGTCATATAGTTAGTTCATAAACTGGATAAATGAGGAAATCAACAACTTATGTAAGAATCAAGAAGAAAAAAAATGATATAGATACAATAAAAACACAATGGAAGGTTTCAACAGTAGACTAGAAGAAGCAAAGGACTGAATTAGTGAGTTAGAAGACAAGGCAGAAAACATACCTAACCTGAACAGCAATTTGAGAAAAAAAAATAGAAAGCAGGAGGAGAGCCTAAGGGAGCTTTGGGCCAAGAAATGTCTCTGAATTTGTAAATATATAAATAAATGTGGTATATTCATATAATCCTATCTAATAAAATAGTAATATGCAAAGTAACCATAACTCTGCTACACCCACCAGCCATGCCTACCAGCCATGCCCACCAGCCAATCAGAGAGAGTATGCAAATTAACCCCATCCAAGATGGCTGCAGCCATTGAGCAAGCAGGAGGGAGGCTTGGGTTTCCCTGGCAATGGAGGAAGCCAAGCTTTCCACATACCCTGGGGGCCTAGGCCTCCACTGAAGGGTACAAAGTTTCAATTATAGAAGATAAATAAAATTCCAATAGAAATAGCAGCAGCCACAGAGCAAACAGGAGGCCTGGCTATGCTCCAGGCTACAAAGTTTCAACTATAGAAGATAAATAAACCCCAGATACCAGGGCCCCTGCTTGGGTCACCAGGGGGCGTGGCCAGCCTGCAAACCACCACAGGCCCCTTGCCCAGGCCACCACATGCCCCAAAGGAACCCCCATCATAATCCAGGACACCCTTCAGGGCAAACCAACTGGCCCCCACACATGCACCAGGCCTCTATCCTATCAAATAAAGGAGTAATATGCAGATTGACCATCACTCCAACACACAAGATGGCTGCCCCCATGTGGTCAAAGATCCTGCCCCCATGTGGACACAAGATGGCCACCACAAGATGGCTAGCAGGGACAGGAAATTGGGAGGGAACAGACCTGCAAGGGAGGGCAGTTGGGAGTGATCAAGCCTGCAGGGGAAGGCAGTTATGGGTTACCAGGCCAGCAGAGGAGGGAAGTTTGGGGGTGACCAGACCTGCAGGGAAGGGAATTCGGGGAGGACCCAGACCGACAGGGGAGAGCAGTTGGGGGGACCTGGTCTGCATGGGAGGGCAGTTAGGGGTAACCAGGCCTGCAGGGAACAGGAATTAAGGACAAACAGGCTGGCAGGGGAGCAGTCAGGCATCAAATTGGCTGGCAGGGGAGTGTTTAGGGTCTGATCAGTATGGCAGGCAGAAGTGGTTAGGGGCAATCAGGAAGGCTGGAAGGCGAACAATTGGGAGCCAGCAGTCCTGGATTGTGAGAGGGATGTCCGACTGCTTGTTTAACATCCCTTGAGGGGCCCAAGATTGGAGATGGTGCAGGTTGGGCTGAGGGACACCCCTCACCCAGCCCCTGTGCACAAATTTCGTGCACTGGGCCTCTACTAAAATATAGAAGAACAAAGTAATACTTCTACATGAGTGAATCTCAAAAACAGTAATATGTGAGAAATCAGATATAAAATCAAACAAATTGTATGATTCCATTCATATGAAATAAAAAGGATATGTATAGAGACAAAAAAACAGAATACTGGTTTCTTCTGATGGTCTGGTAACAGGGAGTGACTGCAAATGAGTATGAGAAATTTTGAAGGTATGTTGCAATATTCTAGAATCAGATTATGAGATGTTTGCATAATTCTGTAAACATGCTAAAGTCATCAAGTTATACACATAAATGGTTATGTGACATGTAAATTATCTTATATAATAAAGAGTTAATATACAAATTGACCTTCACATTGTCACACAAAATGGCCACCCCCATGTGGTCAAAGATAGCCACCACAAGATGGCTGGCAGTGGAGGGTAGTTGTGGGCAATGAGGCTGGCAGCGGAGGGAAATTGGGGGGGATCAGGCCTGCAGGGGAGACAGTTGGAGGCAACCAGAATGGCAGGGGAGGAAAGTTGGGAAGGCATGCCTGCAGGGGAGGGCAGGTAGGGGAGACCAGGCCAGTAGGGGAGGGAATTTGAGGGTGAACAGGCCTGCAGGGGAGGGCAGTTGGGGGCAACCAGGCAGGCAGGGGAGAGCATTTGGAGGGACCAGGCCTGCAGGGGAGGGTATTTGGGGAGACCTGGCCAGCAGGAGAGGGCAGTTGAGTGCAACCAGGCCAGCAGGGGAGGGAGTTGGAGTTTATTGGGCCAGCAGGGGAGGGCAGTTGGGTGCAATCAGGCCAGCAGGGAAGGGCAATTGGGGCAATTGGGCTGGCAGGGGAGCAGTTAGGCGTCTATCAGGATGGCAGAGGAGTGGTTAGGGGTGATCAGGCTGGCACACAGAAGAGATTAGGGGCAGTCAAGCAAGCGAGCGGTTGGGAGCCAGCAGTCCTGGATTGAGATAGGGATTTCTGACTGCCAGTTTAGGCCCAACCCTAAGGTGTCCCAGATTGGATAGGGTGTATGCTGGGTTGAGGACACACACCCAGTGCATGAATTTCAAGCACCAGGCCTCTAGTACTTTAATAAACCTGTTTTATAAAATAAAACAAACATATCAGTGTTAAAACATGCCAGGACTCCCCAAGTGAAAATAGCATACGTGAGAATTAAACAGCTCATTATATTGGAATGGTTACAAAAATAAATATTGAAGTATAATATAATCATCATAGAAAATTAACCATTGGAGAGTTTACACTTAAAGTTGAAATGAATTCGAGCTATTCTGGAATTAGCTATCCTTTTTTGAGCATCCTGAATTATAATTACATTCCTGTGTATAAATATATTGTTCCAATTTTCTTCATGCTTTTGTGTTTTCAACCCTAGAACTATTAAAGGAAGATTTTAACATGAATTAATGTTAAAAAGCAAACCTTTGATTCTATCATAAGATAATTTTTATTACATTTTCATAATCTACTTGAAATATTTTACATATAAATAGACACAATTTTGCTTTTAGATACATGGAATTTGTTTAAGTTCTCTAGACTAACCTAGGAAACAGCTCCAAATATCTCACATTTTATCTGTGGTGTAGAAGTAAATATATGTTGTTTATAGAAATGCAACATGCATACTCTGGAGTGTCCTTGTCCAACTGGAAGAGTGTAATGGGAATTTGTGTTCAAATACAATTCTTGTGAAGCTTTAAAATACTTATCTCTGTCTATACTATGGATTAGAGTAGTTGACTTTTTAATTTTTTTCTGTATTTCAATAACAGTCAAGTTGAAATATTATGTTAGTTTCAGATGTACAACAATATGATGAGAAATTTATATATTACAAAATGATCACCCAATAAATCTAGTACCTATCTTGATACCATATATAGTTCTTAGAATATTATTTACTATATTCCCTATGCTATCTTTTACATCCCCATGACTTTCCTGTAACTAACAATTTGTTTTAGGTAGAGCTGAAATGTCCCTCATTCTTGGTGGAGTAGCTTAACACGTTAAGAGATCAGCCTGTTTTGTCTTCCGGACGGAAATTATAGTATCAGTCACCGGTGACTGACAGGGCACTTAACATGTTAATGTCATAGATGTTCTATATGGCCCAGTAGAGCAGCCTTCTGATTCACATAAGCTGTGCACTCCAGGTGCACCCTTCACGTGGGCTCTGTGCACCCTGCTGTTGTAATTGAACCTAGGTAAGTGGGAGAGATTTTCCCCTATGCCAATCAGCTGCCAGGACTTGTCCTGACTACCATGGAGGATCTTCTGTGTAGGTGCTAACCTCAAGGACCAGAACTGGCTTTAGCTGAACCCACCCCTTGAGTGTGTCACTGGTGGTTGGGTACTATTTTCATATGGTCTGAAGCTGTCCACAGGCTGTTCTGGCTCTGGGGCCTCCTAAGAGGTTCAGGCCAAGGCCAGCTGCCTATGCTCTGCCCTGTGCCATCTCACAAGAGCTACAAAGTGGTCTGCAGATAGCTGCTACTTGTATTGGGCTTGGAGGTGCCAAGGAAAGGCCAAGCTGCTGCTAGTGCCAGGCATGGGGCATCTCAAAAGTGATACAGGGCAAATTGACTCCCAATGTTGCTTTTTTGAGAGATGAGCCAAGATAGGCAGTTTGTATGAAAGAAATGCTGGAAATAGCTTTGGTTGGCACTCAAGTTGGCTGTCATGGAGTGTTTGTGAATTACCAGAGTGGAGTCGGCCATCAGTATTGACCAGGTTGATGGAGAATCAGATATGGTGCCTGCCTGCCTGCTTTACAGGGGGGATGGAGGTAGAGAGCTCAGCCAGGAACCATGGTCTCTATCAGCCCTTCTGCCTGGGAGAAAGCTGTTCCTCCAATCCTTGCCCTGATGCTATTCAATTTAGGTTTCCCCCATGTGTCCAAAGTGCATTTTGAGCTTCTGTCACAGCTCCTGAGCTCAAAGTGAGTGAGTCCTAGTAAATCCCTATACTGGCCCTTTAAAAGGAATGACTGGGACTCCAGGAGTTTCCCCTACCACCACCACCACCACCCATTTCATTCAACCATAATCTCTGCTGGGTTTCAAAGTCAGAAATTGTGGGACTTCTTTTCTTGTCACTGGAACCCTAGGCTGGGGAACTGGTGTAGAGCTGTGACCCCTGGCTCCTCAGGAGAGACCTACTCATTTGAGGTAGTTTTTTCTATTCACCATCACACATGGGTATAGAACCAGCCCATTCAGTGTCTCTGCCCCTCTTACTAGTCTGGATAGAGTGTCTTTTTTATAAATATCTTTTAGTTATAGAACTTCTGTCAGATAGATTTCAGGTGCCTCTGAATGATGATTCCGTAGCTAAGCTATATATATTTTTCTACCTAATAGCCAGTTTATTTCTTGTAAAATTAAGCAAAATATTAATCCCTATTTTATTTTTATTTTTATTTTTTAAACATTCATTTTTTTAATTTTTTCCCATTTTTTATTGATTATGGTATCACATAATTGTCCTCATCCCCCCAATCCCATCCCAAACCCCTCCCTACATATGCCCTCACTACCCCCCCCCCCCCCCGCCGTTGTCCATGGCCACTGGCCAGGCCCATATGCATGCACACAAGTCCTTTGGTTGATCTCTTCCCCTTTACCCCCACCCTCCCCTACTTTCCCTCTGAGGTTTGAAAGTCTGTTCTGTGCTTCTCTTTTTCTGAGTCTGTTTTTATTCATCAGTCTATGTTGTTCATCATTTCCTCTAGATGTGTGAGATCTTGTGATCCAAGAAATACCCTTGTAAGAACCTAAACTGAGAAAAGCCATAATGGTTATGCTGAGAGGCAAATGGATCAGTTTGTACTAAGTTCCTTTTTGGACCAACAGTTCTTTTGAGTCCCCCAATTTCAATGTCAAATAGTTCCTTATGTATACATGTCAGCTATGCTATTTCAGATCTGGCTGGTGGCCAAAAGGTGGTGATGCAGGTCCTACCATCTCTGGTTTGGTCCTGAGCATCCTTCAACAACATGCAGCTGCTATCTGCTGGTATGGCGAGGTGTCGTCAGCATCTTCCATCTCTGAATTGTTTCTCTTCTGTCTTCATGGCTGGAGCACTTCTGTCTATTCCTCTCTATTACAGGATTCCAGATGGTCTCAGAGTTGTTTTCTGAAAATATACAACCATATTCTCGACCAAAAGTTAATAAAGTTAATAAAGGGATATTTTCTATAAATTTGACTTGGGATCCTTTTTCTTCTCTCCCCGCCCCCCCAAATGATTTTCCTCTGGCTTGTTTTGACACTATGTGTGTATTTTCATGGGTATCTTTCTGTTAGCATTTTGAATGAAGGTTAATTTTCTAAAGTACAACATTTTTAGATGTAAATTACTCGCAGGATATATTTTCCTTACATGATATTCTTCCACTGTCACCCCCTTTTTTAATTTAAATAATAGGAGACTTTTGGAAAATTTATAATGTAGTCTTGATAGCTTTTAAATTTTAATTATTTGTGCTAAACTATGACTGCTTTAGGTTCATAACATGTTATGCAATTTTACCATGAGACGCTCTGTCAATAAGAATTAGCTATATTTTTTATGTAGTTGTGGAAGCTTCTGAGTTCTATGTTTACCCTGATGCCATTTTGATCATAAGTCAACTTGTAAAAAAATTAATAACTTTTGAAATGTAATATAAATACAGAAAGTATATATTGTAGTACCCATAAGGTAAGTGTATAAACTCAATTTCTGACCAACTGAACAAGTGATTTTTAAAATTTCTTTTCTTTTAGCTTTATTTTGTACTAGAGGGCCTGTGCATGAAATTCATGCCAGTCTGGTCACCCAACGCAGCCTGCTGTTTGGTCTTTACTATTATGGCATTCTGGCCAATTTGTATATTACCCTTTTATTAGTATAGATTAGTTTCAGGTATATACTTTAGTGGCTAGACAATCATATACTTCACATAGTGTTCCCCTTAATACTTTCATATCCAATTGGTGCCATACTTGTTCATGACAATATTATTGACTATATTCTCTATGATTTACTTAGATTTCTGTGACTATTTTGTAACTACCAATTTGTACTTCTTAATCCATTTACCTCTTGCACACAGTCCCCAATCCCTTTACAACCACCAGTTTGCTCTCTATACATATGTTTCAATTTTGTTTGTTCATTTATTTTGTTCTTTCGAGTCCATGTATAAGTGAATTCATGTGGTATTTGTCTTTCTTTGACTTATTACACAGAGCATGATACTGTCTAGTTTCATTCATGCTGTAGCAAATGGTCAGATTTCATTCTTTTCTTTATGGCTGAGTAATATTCTATTGTATATATGTACCACAACATTTTTATGCACTGGTCTATTGATGGGCACTTGGTTTGCTTCCATGGTTTGACTATTGTAAATAATAGCGATGAATATATGGATGCACACGTTTTTTTTTTCAAATTAGTGTTTTGGATTTTTTTTTTGTTAAATCCCAGCAGTGGAATCACTGGATCATAAAACTGTTGTATTTTTCATTTTTTTTTAATGTGCTCTTTTTTTTTTTTAACCATTTATTTATTTATTTATTTATTTTTACATATTTTATTGATTTTTTTTTTGTTTTTTGTTTTTTTGCCCCCCTCTCTCCCTCCCACACATATTTTTCATTTTTTGAGGAATCTCCATACTGCTTTCCACAGTGGCTGCACCAGTCTACATTCCCACTAACAGTGCACAATGGTTCTCTTTTGTCCATGTCCCCGCCAACTCTTGTCTGTTGATGATAGTCATTCTGATAGGTATAGTGCTATTTCATTGTGGTTTTAATTTGCATTTCTCTGATGATTAGTGACATTGAGCATGTTTTCATATATCTATTAGTCATACTTTGGTAAAGTATCTATTCAGGTCTTCAGCCCATTTTTAATTGGATTATTTGTCTTTTTGGTGTTGAATGGTATGAGGGTTTTTTTTTTTTTTTTTGTAGGTTTTTTGGTTGTTGAAATTTTAGATATTTACACCTGAACAACTGATTTTTAAATTACAGTTCTAAGGTGAAATATTATTGTAATTTGTAATTATTCAGTAACCATTTAAAAAAAAGCCTAATATAAATATTGCAAAATAATCTGGTATTTTGTTACTCAAAGGGCTATTAATGCATTTTAATCACCTTACTGTCAGTTGAGTTCAGTAATCTTTTGGAATGGAGGTTCTGAGTCTGCCCTAGTGGAGGTATATTTTTTCTTACTTCATTGTAGCATTTTTGTAGTTACTGGATTTTGAGCACAAGAGTGCACCCAGTAGCAGCAAAATCCTCAGATAATTTTGCAAACACTTAAAGAGTTTTGAAGAATATATATAGAAAACCATTTTCCTCAAACAGAATTTCAGAAATAATCACCTATGGCAACAGAAAACAAGAAAAAACACACCCCTTTGTTTAGTTTTCTATTAACAGAGCATTATGTGTAAAATAATACCTAAATTGGATGCCAAATAATTTATTGAATTGCCCACTTCTCACTTTGTTCACTGAGATTCAACCTTAAACCCTCTGAATTCTCATGACAGAGACTTTCCAGTTTTCCAAGGTCTAATTCTTAGGAGGTAAGTAGGATGCAGAAAGAGAGCTGATTTTTTTTCACTTTAAGGAAGAAGGGAGAATTTCCCTGAATCAGGTTTCTGTCTTGGTTTGTTTTGAATTAGATATCTGCCAGGTTCATCTGTATTCCAGGAGAATTTCTGAAGAAAATATATCTATTGTGCACAGTCTGAGATATACATATCTGATGAACAAACAATGGAACCACAAAATAGCCAAACTATGGAATCTAATATCTAGTCATAATGAGGAATTCAGAAGGTGAGAGTTAGGATAACTGGTCATTATAAAGATCCTACTTCAAACATGTTTTAATTCAGAAAGATGGTATAGAAGAGTGTTAAGATTTCATAATTTAGGTTTTCTTTTTTAAACATTTAGTTGCTTTTACTTTTTCAATACAATTTTTAATTTTAGAACAATAGATTTTCAGAAAACTCTCAAAGATAGTAGAGTTCTCAAATACCCAACACTTTATTCCACCCTGTAAGATGTTAACATATTACAGTACTATGATACATTTGTCATGTCTGAGGAGCCAACATATGTACATTACTATATTAACTAAACTCCACAATTTATTCAAGTTTCACTCATTTTTTTTTTCTGATGTCTTTTTTTCTGTTACATTTACTCATTATGTCTTCTAGTTTCCTTTGGGCTGTGACAGACTTTCCTTGATTTGATAACCTTGACAATTGTGAGGAGTACTGCTACTGGTTAGGTATTTCGTGAAAGATCCCTCAATTTGGATGTTTCCAATGTGTTTGTTTTGTTTGTTTGGTTTTGGTTTTTATGGTCAGACTGGTTTTATGCGCTCTTGGGAGAAAAAAACATAGAAGTGCCATTCTCATCACACAACAAAATATGGATACATGCAGTCAGTGACTTGTCACTAATGATCATTTTGTTTTTTGTGTTTTTTATTTATTTATTTTGTTTTGTTAATCCTCACTGGAGGATATTTTTTCCATTGTTTTTTAGAGAGAGTGGAAGCAAGGGGGAGACACACGGAGAGAGAAACATTGATGTGAGAGACACACCAATTGATTGTTTGATTGGTTGCTTCCTTCATGCACCCTGACGGGGGCCAGGGATCGATCCTGCAATCTAAGCATGTGCCCTTGACTGGAATTGAACCCAAGATCCTTAAGTCCACAGGCTGATGCTCTATCCACTGAACCAAACTGGCTAGAGCCATGCTTTAGTAATTTTAAAATTATGTTCTTTGTTGAGTGATTTTAGAATGGCATTTTAATTTCATCTTGCTTTTTGTCTAAGAATAATATCTTTTTCTGAAAGAGACAAAAATATTTAACAGTTTACTTAATCTGCTTTGGATGTGAGGTTCAATAGTGCTTATCTCTTTTTAAAAAGTTAAGATAAAATTATGACTTTATTCTCAGCATGAATATTTGTATGCCATTTGATTATTTCTCTTCATGATATAGTGATGTATGGTTATAACTTATTTAGTCTTTAAAATGACTACACCTGTTCTTTGCATTTTGGCTGTTCTTCTGTAGTCTATGATAGACTCTTGGCCTAGAGAAGGCACTGAATGGCCACTTTCTTGCAGCATGACATAGACCTGGAAGGTGATCCCAGGTCTAATATTGGGTCTCTTATCCATGTACAGTAGAGCACATGTGTCAAACACAAGGTCCACGGGCCAAATCCGTCCCGCCAGGCCTTGCAATGTGGCCTGCACCGCGCTGTCATCACTGCACTCCGCTGCGTTTCCATCACAATGACAGTTTATGACTGTTCAGTAAACCATTCGGCCCGCGATTTAGGCTGGATTTTAGATTTTGGCCCCTTCTCTGATTGAGTTCGACACCCCTAATGTAGAGTGTTCCTCCAGGTGACTAACTAGAATTATCAGTTGAATCCACCTTTATGGAATCCCTATGATGACCCAAGCACATAGAAGTGCTTCTCTGAGTTAATTTTAGGGTAGTGAACTGACTTATTTTTATGAATAGCAGTGATCATTTTACTGCTGGTGGGTGTACTATTGTGCTCAATGCAAGGCATATATGTAGAGAACTTTAACTTGTTACTGTCAGAAATACATGCCCACCAGGATTGCTAAATTCATTCTTAACCTACCAAAAAAATCTTTCAAAAGATTGAATACAGTATATAGAATTTAAATGCCTTCTCTGCTTTTCTGGGATTTTATGCTAATGCAGGAATCACTCAAGGTTTTGAAATTGCAAGACTTTAGTTAGATTGACAGTTTATCTTCAGTGAACCTGGGGTGGGTTGAAGAAGCCTTTATGCTAACTATTAAACATGTTTGTAATTTTTTTTTCTTTCCTTTTTTTTTTTTTTTTTTTTTTTTTTTGCTTTTGCCTTTGTTTTGCAAGGTGAGAGCACAATTACTACTGCATGGCCTGTTAAAGTGAGAAGTACTTAGGTAGCATGAGGCTACAAGATTAACAACAGTTGTCAGAGGACAGATAAGGAATGAAGCAAAGACCCACTGGTGACTGCTCCTGAAATCAGTTTTTTGTTTTTTGTTTTTAATGGGGGTCAATGTGTAACTCTGGTATTTTTAGGGACATCAGCAACAGCTTTGCCTTGAATGCATTTCTCCTCTAAAACTCTGTTCTGATGCAAATAATCAATATTGTAGTTTTGGTGAAAAAATCTTTTTTGACAAAAGCACTAAGATTGATTACCTAGATCAATACCATTTTTAAGAACAATTCATCAAGATTGTATTTAAACAGAGACCATGATGCATTTAAACTGTTAATAATACAAACCTTTTCCCCTTCTCTTATCCTTGTGGATTATCTATTGTATTTTTCCCCCAACAGAGCAGTAAATTTCACAGTAGAGTATAATGTCACAGTTTCCTATGGGTTAAAATAAGATAGCAGTTCTCGCAAGTTATTGCTCCTCTCCTCTCCCCGGTTATCCTCACAGCTCTTTGTTGTTCCTACTTTTCAAATAAACCCTCTGTTCTTCTCCCAGTACTGAAGCTCTGGAATTGTATGTTTTCTTGGTCTTATAAAATTGAGAACAAACATCCTGGAAGAAAATAAAGACACAGAAATTCAGAGCATTGCTGCAATCAGGCGCTTACACTTTTCAATCAGTAGCCCCTCTAGAGTAGGTGTAATCATCTTGGTAATTCAGGCAAAAGCACATTTTTGGCCTGAATGACTTTGATAACTGTGGCTGTGCAGATCCAGTTTAGTGGAGAATAAAAACAGGCCTTGTGTGTCAGTGTGTACTTGTAAAAATCATAACAGCTGAAACCAGTTGTTTGGCTCAGTGGATAGAGCGTTGACCTGCGGACTGAAATGTCCCAGGTTTGATTCTGGTCAAGGGCATGTACCTTGGTTGAAGGCACATCCCCAGTAGGGGATATGCAGGTGGCAGCTGATCGATGTTTCTCTTTTATCAATGTTTCTAACTCTCTATCCCTCTCCCTTCCTCTCTGTAAAAAATCAATAAAATATATTTTAAAAAGTCATAACAATGAGACCAGTTTAAATCATAACAGTGACCAGCCATTATGGAAGCTCAGAATTGTATGATGTAGTCATTTGCCCCCAACATATTTAAGAATTAAATAATTACCCATTTGTTTACAATGCAAACTAAACCAGAAACACAGAGAGATTAGAGTTATCTTCCAAAACATTTTTTCTATATTCTTGATTGAAATATGAAGACAATGAAAGATGGAAAACGGGCAAACTGGGCTAGATATAAATATGTAAGAGCTATCAATTGGTAACTTTAAAAATTGCTTTGAACTCTCATACAGATGGAGACATTTAAACTCTGCTATAGCCTTGAGGATCCAGAGTAATCCCATAGGATTTGTCTTGGAATTCAAGTATCATTTCCTCCCTCCCTCCCTCCCTCCCTCCCTCCCTTCCTTCCTTCTTTCCTTCCTTCCTTCCTTTGAGAAAGGGAAAGGAAGAGAGAGAGAGAAACATTGATGTGAGACCAAGACATCCATGGGCAGCCTCCTGCATGACCCCTATGAGGGAATGAGCCTGCAACCTAGGCATGTGCCCTCACCAGGAGTTTTGGTGCACAGGATGATGCTCAACCAACTGAGCCACATTGACCAGGGCTCAGGTATCATTTTCAATACTATTTCTATATGTCCTTTCTCAGATTGCTTCTATATTGTGTTATATGCAGTGACTTGGGGACCAAGAGGTGCTGTATAAAAGCTAAAGATTTGTAAATCAGGCCAAGAAAAGGTAAATTGTTTGCTGATTTGAGATGATGTAAGACCAAAATATAATTGATGATTGAATTTCTATTTGCAACAGATTCACTACAAAAAAAATTTAAGCTCCAGGTAAAAGTATTTAAAAGGTCAGCTTTTTAAAAAGCACCAGTAGATGCCTTGCTGGAGTAGCTTAGTTAATTGAGTGTTATCCCATGCACCAAGGGGTGGCTGGTTTGATTCCTGTCCAGGGCACATGCCAGGTTGTGGATTCAATCCCTACAACAGAGACAGTGGATCCATGTTTTTCTCTCTCTTTCTCCCTCTTCCTCCCTTGCTCCCTCCTTCTCTCCCTTCCTCTCCTCTCCTTCAAAAAAAAAATCAATAAAAACGTTTTCAAAAATAAAAAAAGCATCAGTGAAATTGAGGTTGTGGTGCACGCAGAGAGCATTCTGCATTGGTATAGGATTAAGTCTCAACAGTAATACTCTATTCACTTGGAATGTTTTATGTTTCCTCTGTTGAGAATTTGTTTAAAAGAAAGTTGTAGATGGTTTTCTGGGATGCTTGTTTACTAATAGCAATTATGCTTTTCATGGAGGCTAAAGCTACTCTGCTTTTTTAACTTTACCCATCAGTAAGTGAAGTGCCCAGTGCCTTAATAATCTGTTCTAGGGCTACTTGCCATTTATTGATGAGCATAAAAGTGGCTCTCTTGTGTCCTACAGCTGAATTTGATAGTACTAAATTCAAGGGAAGCCGGGTCATAAATGACCTTTGGAATGACACTATGCTTCATGCAGTTCACCCATTTTCATTGTGGAGACCATCTTCTCTATCCCATCCATGCATTAGTATCTGACTCCTGAAGGAAGGTTTTCAGTGTCCTTCAAAATATTTTATTCTTTATTATTTATTTATTTATTTTTAGATAAGATGCGTTTTTATTGTTTTTTTAAAGAATTAAAAGTTTCCCCCAGACATTTAAAAAGAATAAAAAATGCCCCCAAGCAAGTAAATTTATGTTATATCTTTCTTTACCTGTAATATCTCATATTTGAGGGTAAGTGCATTTTGATATATCTGTAGTTTTGAAGGCATAATAGAACAATGGACTGATAGTCTTCTAGAATCTAGGACACTATTTCTCAAAACTCCTGAAATGTCAATAAATATCTTCCCCTCCCCATAGGAAAAAAAAAATCAAGTTTCTTCAATTCCTTTTTCATATTCCTTAAAAAGAAAAAAGTATTTTGCTTAGTTTATGAATATGTAATGGCTAATATGTATATCAGATACTATCTGTCACTAGAGGCCCAGTGCCTGTACCCTCTCCAATCTGGACCCCTTGGGAGATGTCCAACTGCTGGTTTAGGCCCGATCTCTCAGTCAGACATCCCTCTCACAATCTGGGACCACTGGCTCCTAACCACTCACCTGCCTACCTGCCTGAATGCCCCTAACCCCTCTGTCTGCCTGCTTGATCATCACTAACTGCTCTTCCATGCCAGACTGATCACCCCTAACTTCTCTCCCCTGCCAGCTTGATCGCCCCTAATCACTTCTGTCTGCAAGCCTGATTACCCTTATCTGCTTCTGCCTCAGCCCCCACCACCATGGCTTTGTCCTGAAGATGTCCAGTCTATCTGGTCTAATTAACATATTGCTCTTTTATTAGTATAGACTAATATTTAATATATATAATTAGTGCCCCAGTGCATGGATTTATGCATATTGAAAGAAAATTAATTAGGAGTGGGACTGGGCAAGGCGGGCCAGACACACCCTGGAGCCAACCTCCCATAATTCCTCCTAGGCTGGCCGCATCTGGGGCAGCACTAAGGCTCAAAGGGCATCTGCAGAGTAAGCAGGGTCCCTCTGGCAGGTGGTGTCCCTCCACCTGGCCTGTGGAGATTGGGCTGAAACCAGCTCTCTGACATTTCCCGAAGGGTCCCAGATTGTGAGAGGGTGGTTCTCAGGCAATGCACTCTGGAATCAAGCTCCCCCTCTCTGGTTCCAGAGTGCATCACCTGAGAACCACCACTGCCAAGTAACTGTAGCTTGGCAGCTCCTGCTTTGAGGGTCTGCCCCCTGGTGGTCAGTGTGCATCATAGCTACCCGTCTGAACATCTGCTACCTGGTAGTTATAGCTACCAGTTGGATGGTCACTTAGCCTTTTATATGTATCCTAGTGCACGAAATTCAGGCACATTAAAAGGGAATTAATTAGAGGAAATATTTTAATATTGCTATTTACCCTTTCTCTATAATAGAAGTGTCAGAGATGAAAGAAAATTAGTGAAATGTATATGAAAATCTTCCTTCTGTCAGAGTCTGGAGCACCATGGGACCCAGAATCAAGTCCCCGACCACCCATGTGCGCCTCAAAATTACGTGAGGCCCAGCCTACCCACCCCCATTGGGCTAGATCCAGACCAAGGTGTTCCCACCCTTGTGAAGCCCCCGGGTCAGGGGCACAGCCTCAGGTCCTCTGGCCTGAGTGCCAGGGGGGCATGGCCTGAAATACCCTGTCAAGCCCTGCTGGGTGGAGGAATATGCCTTGAGGTCACCGTCAAACCCCGCTGGGTAGGGGGCACAGCCTTAAGTTCCCCTGTCTGATGCCAGGAAGGGGGTGCAGCCTCAGGTCCTCCGTCAAGAACCACCAGGAGGGGGACACAGCTTCAGGTCTCCTGCCAAGCCCCTCTGGGCAGGGGGCGTGGCCTGAGGTCCCCCATCAAACCCTGCTGGGTGGGGGGCATGGCCTGAGGTCCCCTGGCCCAGCACCAGGGCAGGGCGCACCTCTTGAGGTTGCCCATAAAGCCCCGCTGGGTGGGGGACAGTTCCCTCAGGTTCCCCTGCCTGGCACCTTGGTGGGGGCATGGCCTCAGGTTCCTTGTCAAGCCCCACGGGGGTGAGAATGGGGCACAGCCTCAGGTCCCTGCTGATTACTTATTAAGGCTCATTACAGGAACTCGGCCTCCATTGTGGGTACAAATCTCTAATGTTATGGAAAGCCCCGCCTCTGCTGTGGGTGCTGTTATCTTTGTGGTGGAGTGATGGTAAATTTGCATATTCTGTCTTTATTATATAGGATAGATGACTAGATTCTTACTAAAGTTAGATATCATTCATGGTCAGCAATTATTTGAAGGTATGCCTAAGTGGATTTATATTGAGCATAGGATGAATTTATTTTCATGGCATGCAGCCTTGTTGTGTGTTTTTTTGTTTTGTTTTTGTTTTTAGTATAAAAACATTAAAATTGTTCCAGAAAATCACTTTAGACATTATATACATGATGCATGTGTAGTTTCACTTAAATTTTGTGATTTGCTTAGCTTAAAAAAATACATTGTTTCACTCAATACAATGTTTTGTAAATGAGTGCTAGTTAGAAAGACATTTTAATTTAACATATTGTATAGATTATATGAACATTTTTTAACTATTGTGTTTCTTTTGTGATTTGGACCTTAAAGATGTTTTTTCAAAGATCTTTAAAACTAAATGCAATGCAAAAAATAGCTTTTAAAATTATTTTCAATTACTGTTTATATTCAATATTATTTTGTATTAGTTTTAGTTGTACAGTATAATGGTTAGATAATCATACTTTATATCATAGTGATATTTCCAGTACCCACCTAGCACCATACATAGTCATTACAATATTATTAACTGTATTTCCTATGCTGTGCTTTACATTCCCATGACTATTTTGTAACTACCAATCTGTACTTCTCAATCCCTTCACATCTTTCACTCAATCCCCCATTCCCTCTGGCAACCATCAGTCTGTTTTAATTTTGTTTGTTCTTTTATTTTGTTCTTTAGATTCTGCATATGAGTGAAATCATAAGGTATTTGTTTTTCTCTGACTGACTTATTTTACTGAGCATAATACCCTCTAGTGCAGTGGTTCTCAACCTTTCTAATGCTGCAACCCTTTAATACAGTTCCTCATGTTGTGGTGACCCCCAACCATAAAATTATTTTTGTTGCTACTTAATAACTGTAATTTTGCTACTATTATGAATAGTAATGTAAATATCTGTGTTTTCCGATGGCCTGAGGCTCTACAACAGCGGTTCTCAACCTGTGGGTCACCTAAGATCATTGGAAAACACAGATATTTACATTGATTCATAACAGTAGCAAAATTACAGTTATGAAATAGCAACGAAAATAATTTTATGCTTGGGGTCACCACAACATGAGGTACTGTATTAAAGGGTCGTGGTATTAGAATGGTTGAGCACCACTGCTCTAGTCCATTCATGCTGTTGCAAATGGTCAGCTTTCATTTTTATGGCCAAGTAATATTTCATTGTGTATATGTACCACCACTTTTTTTATCCACTCATTTATTGATGGGCTCTTGAGTTGCTTCTGTATCTTGGCTATTATAAATAGCGTTGCAATGAACTTACTGTACATGTAATTGTGTGGAATAGGGTGCATACATTGTTTTGAATTAGTATTTTGGGTTTCTTTGTATATATACCCAGAAAATGAATTGCTGGGTCATAGGAAGTTCTATTTTTAATTTTTTGAGGACCTTCCATGCTGTTATTCATAGTGACTGCACCAATCTGAATCCTCACCCTCAGTGTATGAAGTTTCCTTTTTCTCCATATCCTTGCTAATGTTTATTTGTGGATTTATTGATGTTGGCCATTCTGACAGGTATGAGGTGGTATCTCATTGTGATTCTAATTTGTATCTCCCTGGTGATTAGTGACATTGGCCATCTATATGTCCTTTTTGGAGAACTGGGTATCAGATTGTGTTTCCATTTTTAATTGGATTGTTTGTTGGTGTTTTCATGTTGAGTAGTATGAATTATTTATAAATTTTGGATATTAACCTCTTATTAGATGTATCATTGGCAAACATCTTCCTTCATTCCAAAGTAGATTGCCTTTTTTCTATGTTGATGGTTTCCTTTGCTGGGCAAAATCTTTTCAGTTTGATGAAGTTCCATTTGTTCGTTTTTCTTATTTCCCTTGCCTGAGGAGATATATCATGAAAAAAAAAATATTGCTAAGATAAATATCAGAAATTTTCTAGGCTATGTTTTCTTTCAGTAGTTTTATGGTTGTGAGCCTTATATTTAAGTCCTTAATCCATTTAATGTTTAGTCTTATATAAACTATAAGAAAGTGGTCTAGTTTAACTTTTTTTAAATTTATTTTTCCAATTTTCCAGTACCATTTATTGAATAAACTGTTTTTACCCCAATGTATGTTCTTGCCTCCCTGTCAAACATTAATTGAACATATAGATGTGGGTTTATTTCTGGGCTCTCTATTCTGTTCCATTGAACCAGATATTTGTTTTTTGCCAGTATCATGCTGTTTTGATCACTATGTCCTTGTAGAATAGTTTGATATCAAGTAGTGTGATGCCTCCAACTTTATTCTACTTTTTCCCTGTTACTCTAAACAGCTTTTCTTGATTTGGCTTTTGTTTGCTTTTCCAGGCTGGCCACTTTGAAACCCCCTTTCCCTACTCTATGCTAATATACTGTTCAGCAGATTGACAGATTCAGCCAGTAAGAAACAATAAACCCAAGTGTATTTTGTCAGTTACACGGAGAGCAAAAGCCAGATCAGCATGGTATTATCTACCTATCCTTTGTTCCAAAGTGTGGCATTAGAACAAGTGTCCGAATGATTGGCAACACAGTGGTACAGCACTTAGTTGCTGATAAAATGTTTCTGTATTGCAACTAAGAGCCTTTCAAGCTTGAACCTGTACCCAGAGTGGAGAGGGTGAATCACAAAGCCTCTTTCCTCACTGGAATGAGGGAGACAGATGAGAAATTGTCATGGCAGCCTGTCTCAAGATAGGATAATGAGTGTGAGATGACCTTGTAGCAGCTCCTTACAAGATTGCTTATATCTCCATGTTCTGGCAGGATACATAATGCCCTGCCAAGCCTCGGGACAACCTTGTTTACATGGCTATGTACATGCATGCAGTATCATCAGGGCACCAGCATGGAGCAGTTCCCCTACTCTATCATCCAGTGACACCGAAATACCTCACTGGTGTGTTCATTTTCCCTTTTCACTTTTACTTCAGGGTATTTCTGCTTGTTCATGCCCACAGATTTATTTTCTCTCACTTCGGTTGGTGTTTTCTGGGATTGACCCAGAGATCTAAATCTCAGATCCTGAAAATGGTTCTGGTTGAAGATAAACTAGTCAATCCATACAAATGTTGAAATAAATTTCTAGATCCAAGATGGAGCCACTCATGCCTGGGGTGCCATATCAGCAAACTAAAACTTAGATAACTGTCATGTCCCTGTAAATGCTCTGCTTGATCAGAAATGTAGTATATCCAGTCGGCCAATCCCCAAATGCCAAAGCAATGCTGATCTTCTCATTCTAAACAAGGTTGACTCTGTGGCCCCAGCCAATGAGATCTTTTCTATTTTCTCTTCCTTGTTCTTTATCCTTCATAAAAGCTTCCTGCCTTGTGTCCCATTCTGCAGTTCTCCAAACGGAGACTCTCTACTTCATCAAGTGGTAAGTAAAGTTTATTTCACCTAAATTTCCTTCTTTAATAATGTTTAACATGGTAAATAAGTTAATATCTGTTAAATTGGAAAAATAAATATTTCCTAGACTATACACATACATGGAGCATTTGAACTGGATTTAATGTGAAAGTTTTAATAATAAATGATGTGTTTGAAAGCTTTGTTTATGTTTAAATTTTCAACTGATGATTGCAACATGTAGATATACCTCCTCAGAGAATGATTATCTAGCTTTTTAAAAAATATATTTTATTGATTTTTTTACAGAGAGGAGAGGAGAGAAATAGAGAGTTAGAAACATCGATGAGAGAGAAACATCGACCAGCTGCCTCCTGCACATCTCCTATTGGGGATGTGCCCACAACTAAGGTACATGTCCTTGACCAGAATCGAACCTGTGATCCTTCAGTCCACAGGCTGACACTCAATCCACTGAGCCAAACCGATTAGGGCTATTTAGCTTTTTATTTCTTTTACTGATGGTTACATAGTTCAAATGACTTACTGTTAAGATTATAGGCCCATATATGTAACTTTTTTTCCTATTTTGACCCTGAATATTTTTTTAATATATTGTATTGATTTTTCACAGAGAGAAAGAGAGAGGGATAGAGAGTTAGAAACATCGATGAGAGAGAATCATTGATCAGCTGCCTCTTGTACACCCCCTACTCGGGATGTGCCGGCAACCAAGGTACATGCCCTTGGCCGGAACCGAACCCGGGACCTTTCAGTCTGCAGGCCGACGCTCTATCCACTGAGCAAACCGGTCCCGGCTTGACCCTGAATATTTTTAATAAAAGGTATCAAGAAATCAATAAGCACTTCAAAACATGCATAGTTTTTCTTATTCAAACAGATAAAAATAAGAGGATAGGAAATATGTACCATTTTTACAAAGGGCATTTAGTAAAAGCCTATCTTTAAATAGACAGATATTATCTATCTGTCTATCTATCTATCTATCATCTATATATTTCCCTATAACCTAATGGGGTAGCTTGGTTATTTCTTTTTTAAAAATAATTTTTTATTGATTTTTTTTGAGAGAGGAAGGGAGAGAGATAGATATTTAGAAACATCAATCGGCTGCCTCCTGCACAATCTATACTGGGTATTGGGCCTGCAACCCAGGGATGTGCCCTGACTGGAAATCAAACCAGTGACCTCTTGGCTCATGGGTTGATGTTCAACCACTGAGCTACACCATCCAGGCACGTTTTTATTCCTGGAGATAATTTTAACAGATTGTCCTGATATGAGCCTTAAGAATGAAAACTATATTTGTAATGGTATTCCCTAGATTATTAGGCAGACTTTCTTGCCTTTTCAGTTCAATTTCTTATATCCTTATTTATAAGATTAGAACAGGAAAAAAGTGTATCATCTAGGAATTGTTAATCCCACATGCATATAAATATACATAATACACATGGAGACATACATGCCTGCATGTGCTACTTTGCCCCAGTCTACATCTTCTGAAGAAAAAAAAATCTCTAGAAAACACCGTTGTTTCCTTTAAGTGTCAGAGATTCATTTACTTGACTTAAATGGATTGTCTCATTTTTAAAAAACAAAAGAGAAGAAAAATGAGTGACCAAGTTTCAATAGTTTGTATTATCAGTTTGCAGATATAATCTTTCTTCTCCACTGGTATGTCTCTTAGTGTCTGGATTAATACCTAGGATATAGGAGACAATAATCAATTTTTTACTGAATGAATAAATGCTGAACTTATATAAAAGATAGAAAATGCTGGCATAAGGGTTTTTTTGTGTGTTTTTTTTCTTTTTTGCATCTGTTTATTGAAAGAGCCAATTTACCATCTAAGAACTTAGACCATTTCAGATCACTTTTCAAATAAAAGGATAAATACTCTTATCACAATTATCTTAACATTCAAATTATGATTGTTGAAAGTAATTGTCTAACACCTTCTACTTCTCAACCCCATCTGTAAAAACAGCTAAGTATATACCATTATACAAAATTTTTTGTGCAATATATATTACAATACTGCTTTTTTTTTTTTTATAACTTCCCATCTTTTTTATAGCTCCAATTGCTTACTTAAGGGAAGAACATTTATACTTGACAGGGCTGTGACTAATATCCAAATTTTCTGTGCTTCTCAGAGTGACCTGTCTTGGCCTAAGGATAGGTGGCTGAAATAATTTTGTACAAGCTAATATTAGGATCAGTTTTACATGGCAGAGCCCAGATGTTATCTCTGCCCCCAAATTCTATAAGACACTGATCTAAAGATATGTGTCTCCCATTGAAATTATCTTAAATGACTGTACTTTCTAATAAAATTTTGTTGTTGCTGTTAATTCTCACCTGAGGAAATTATTCCAGTGATTTTTTTTTGAGAGGGTGAGAGGAAGAGGGAGGAAGGAATAGAGAGAGAGAGAGAGAGAGAGAGAGAGAGAGAGAGAGAGAGAGAGAGAGAGAGATTACTGTGAGAGAGACACTTTGACTGGTTACCTCACATGTGCTAGGGAATCAAACGCACAAACTTTCAGTGCATGGGCTGATGTTCTAACCATTGAGCTTGCTGGCCATGGTGCCTTCTAATAAATTTTAAACCACTTAAGAATTATCTTTAAAAAAAAAAAAAGAATTATCTTTTTATTTATTTTTTTATTTTCTTCACTTCCTAGCATACTACCTCACATATTATAGTTATCTTGGTGTTTATGGGATGAAAGTACTAACAATCTATAAGTCATGGTATTAATATAGTATTTGAAATTAGAACTTCATAAAAATAAGCTCTGTAATTATACATTTTTAATATCTCAAAATATTTAATGATTAATTATGACATGCTAATCATAGAAAAGGAAACATATAAAAAAGAATAAAAATGATCTAAAGATGTTAAAATTCTGATGGTGTATTTTCTCTCTTCTTTATATTACACTAGAGGCCTAGTGCCTGAATTCATACACAAGTGAGGTCCCTAGGCCTGGCCTGTGGGATCAGGCTGAAACTGGCTCTCCAGCATCCCGAGGTGTCCTGGATTGCAAGAGGGTGCAGGCCAGGCCAAGGGACCCCACTGGTGCATGACTGGGACAGGGAGGGATGTGAGAGGTTGGCCAGCCATGGAGCAATGGTTCCAGGGCATATCTGACCTGTCTTACTCAGTCCTGATCAACCAGGCACCAGCAGCAAGCTAACCTACGGGTTGGAGAATCAGTCTCCTGGTAGTCACTGCATGCCTTAGCATATCATTAGCATATTACACTTTGATTGTTTGAAAAAATGACCACATGCTTAGCATATTAGGCTTTTATTATATAAGACTAGATTCCCAGTGCACGAAATTTGTGCTTTGGGGTGGGGGGGTGTCCCTCAGTCCAGCCTGAACCCTCTCCAATCTAGGATCCCTTGAGAGATGTTTGACTGCCTGTGTAGGCCTGATCCTGGTGAGATCAGGCCTACACAGCAGTCAGACATCCCTCTCACAATCCAGGACTACTGGCTCCCAACCACTCACCTGCCTGCCTGATTGCCCCTAACTGCTTCTTCCTGTCAGCCTGATTACCCCCTAAACACTCCCCTGCCAGCCTTATTGATGCCGAACTGCTCCCCTGCCAGCCCGATTGTCCAGAACTGCCTTCCCTGCTGGCCTAGTCACCCCTAACTGTCCTCCCCTTCAGGCCTGGTGGCCCCCAACTGCCCTACCCTGCTGACCCTGTCACCCCTTACTGCCCTCCCTTACCAGCCTGGTCTCCCCTAACTGTCCTCCTCTGCTGCCTGGTCATCACCAACTATCCTCACCTGCAGGCTTGGTTACCCCCAACTGCCCTCCCATTCAGGCCTGGTCCCCCCAACTGCCCTCCCCTGCAGGCCTGAACCCCCCCCCCAACTGTCCTCCCTGCAGGCCTGGTCAACCACAACTGCCCTCCCCTGCTGGCCATCTTGTGGTGGCCATCTTGTGTCCACATGGGGGCAGCCATCATTGACCACATGGTGATGGCCATCTTGTATGTTGGAGTGACTGTCAATTTACATATTATTCTTTTATTAGATAGGATACTTATAATACAGTTGTATTTTCTTTTATCTTAATCAGTATTATAAGCATTTTATTGTATTAAAATACCTTCACATACATTTGTCTTTGGACTGAATGATATTTTATCTTATAAATTACTATAATTTATTTATGTACCCTATTAATAAAAATGCATTTTGCTCCCAGTGTTTTACTATTAGAAATAATTCCCTTGTGAATCATTTGACTGTATATTTGACTACTTTTTTCAGCTATATTCTTAGAAATTGAATTATGATATCAAATAGTATGAACATTTTAAAAATTTTTATTTAAATGTATCTTTATTGTTGAAAGTATTACAGATGTTCATTTTTTTCCACATTGACCCCCTACACTCACCCCCACACCCCCAAGGCCTTCACCACACATTTTTTATATATGGATGAGGGGGAGAGAGAGAGAGAGAGAGAGAGAGAGAGAGAGAGAGAGAGAGAGAGAGAGAATCATCCATTTCTTGTTCCACTTATTTATACATTCATTGGTTGGTTCTTGTATGTGACAAGATATCAAACCCCACATACTTGGTGTTTTGGGATGATGCTCTAACCAACTGGCACTTGATACGTAGTGCCAATTAACTTTGCAAAATTTTTGTAAAACTTATAATCCTAATAGTAGTTTATTACTGTATTTGCTCCCCAAATTTGTATCAGTTTAGAAAAAAATAAGCCTAAATATGGCATGTTTTATAAAAAAAATATATATGTCAAATGGCAGATATAAATCCAACAATATTAATAATCACTAAATGTGAATGGATTATCAATCCATTTCAGAGGCAGCGATTAACTAAAAAATAATCAAACTATGCTATCCTCAGGAGACATAGTTTAAGGACATAAATAGATTGAAAATAAAAGGATGGGAAATGATGTATCATGTAAACAGCTACCACAAGAAAGTTAGACAATAGGTACCACAAGAAAGTTACATTGTCTATATAAATATCAGACACAATAGACTAAAAGGAGAAAATTGGTATTGGAGAAAAAATGGAAAAAATTTAGTGATAAAAGGATCAATTAATTAGGAAGACATAACAACTGTAAACATATGAACCTAGCCGAGACCAGTTTGGCTCAGTGGATTGAGCATCGGCCTGCAGACTGAAAGGTCCCGGGTTCGATTCCGGCCAAGGGCATGTACCTTGGTTGCGGGCACATCCCCAGTGGGGGGTGTGCAAGAGGCAACTAGTCGATGTTTCTCTCTCATTGACGTTTCTAACCCTATCCCTCTCAATTTCTCTCTGTGTAAAATGAATAAAATATATTAAAAAAAACAAAAATAACACATATGAACCTAATAATAGGGCACTGAAATAAAGCAATAATGGACAGAAATGAAGAGGAAAATAGATAATTTAACATTAATATTGACTTTAATAATACATAATCAATTATTTATAGAGCTAGTGCGAAAATATCAACAAGAAATAAAATACTTGAGCAACACTGTAAAATAACTTGACCTAAATCATTATAGAACATTTCACCCCAAACAATAGAATATACTATAATATTTTTCTCAAATGTACATGGACTATGCTCCAGGATCCACCAAATGCTAGGCCATAAAGCAAATCTCAATAAATTAAAAAGGATACAAATAATACAAAGTATGTTCTCCCACTACAATGGAATGAAATTCAAAATTAGTATAGTAGGAAAAAGTTGGGAAACTCCAAATATGTGGAAATTAAACAAAACACTCATAAAATTCCTGTGTGTCAAAGAAGACCCATCTGAAGGGAAACCAAAAAGTACTTTTAGGTGAACAAAAATGAACACACAACATACTAAAATATATGGAATGCATCTAAAGCACTATTTAGAGAGAGATTTATGGTTTAAAATGCTATTAAAAAACAAGATAACATTTTAAATCAATAACTTAGTCTTCCATCTAATGACACTGGAATAAGGAGAAAAAACTAAATTCAAAGCCAGGAGAAGGAAGGAAATAATGAATATTAGATCAGTGATATAGAAAATAGGAAAGAGAATCATTGATACCAAAAGTTGGTTCTTTGAAAGAGCAACAAAATTGACTAACAGTTAATTAGCATGAACCAAGGAAAGAAAAGAGTCAAACCTAGCCATCATGGCTAAGTGGTTGAGCATTGAATTATGAACCAGAAGGTCATGGCTCCATTCCAGTTAGGGTATATGCCCAGGTTGAGGGTTTGATCCCCAGTAGGGGGTATGCTGAACAATGATCCTCTCTCATAGTTGATGTTTCTATCTCTCCCTCTCCTTCCCTCTCTGAAATCAATAAAAATATTTTAAAGGAAAGTCAAATTACTAGAACTAGAAATTAAAAGAGGACATCATTTGTCAAATTATAGGTATAAAAACGGTATGAAGGACAATTATGAACAATTGTATATTAAATTAGATAACCTAGATCAAGTGGGCAAATTCTTAAAACATGCAAATGATAAAATTGACTCTAGATACTATGAATAGACTTATAACAAGTGAAGAGACTGAATTAGTTAATAAAGTATCCACAAAGAAAAGTCCAGTCCACAAATCTGGGCTTTGGAGCGTTTTAGCTGCCTCAGATAGCAAACCCCCAGGACACCTTCTCTAAGTTGAAGGTGAAAATCTTTTCTGGTCAGCTGGGGTCATATTCTACAACATCATGATAGCCCTGTACCCCTTTGAGGGGGACAACACCTACAAGTTATTTGAGAACATCAGGAAAGGGTGTTACATGATCTTAGGTGACTGCGGCCCCACTATTGTACCTGCTGAAAGGGATGTTGTAATATGAACCTGCCAAGCCATTTTCCATAATCGTTCTAGCTGTGGGCTGAGGAGCTGGTGCCCATCCCACCAAGCAGGACTGCAAGGACCGGTGGTGCAGCATGACTGTGGTGCCCTCCTGGAGGATTTCTACAGCTGTGGCAACATAGAGGAGGACCTCTCCAACATTGAGCACAGCATAATCTACATCAGGACTTCATGGTGCCCAGACCCAGACAAGATGCCCAGACTCAGAAGCAGAGACCAGTCAGAACAGACAGAGCTGTGGCCTGCCCATGGCTGTGTGCATGAATGGCACTCAGTTGGCCCAGCTGAGCACCAAATCAAGGGTGGAGCACTGGGCCAGCACAGCCTCCATGTTGCTCACAGCAAAATCTGCAAGCTATTGGCCTGTACACAGAATTGAGGGTGGGTTACTTTAGCCATCCCCAAGAGCACTGGCCAAGTGCCACCATCCAGGTCCTCCCCCAGGCTTCCTTACAACTGTGGGCCAGTGCCCAGGATGGCCACCTTCAATACCCTCTATGCTAATTGCCCCTAAGGAAAATGATGGGTCCTGAAGGGCTGGCTGTTGGACATCAGGAACTGGTATCCACACTTCCCCTGAGCAGTGATGGGACACAACCTCCTGTTGACTTTGCAATCCTGAGGCTGTGTGGTGTGCCACAGACCTCACCCTGCACTATATGCCTAGACCACTGGTTCTAGACAACTTCACTTCACTTCGTTAGTGCCTCCTACACCCAGCAATTTGTTCCAATGAACTGCAGATGAGCCAGGATAGAGAGGCCTGCCCAGCACCTTGCAGGAATCATGGGGCTGTCTTGTTTTTCTGGGTTTTTTTTTTTTTTTTTTTTTTTTGCTGGTTCCTCTCTCTCTCTCTCTCTCTCTCTCTCTCTCTCTCTCTCTCTCTCTCTCTCTCTCTCTCTCTCTCTCTCTCTCTGCTCCAGTATAATCTATTCTCCTTTACTTTCTCTCTCTCTTTCCTCCCTTCCTTTCTAAAAAATAAAACAGTTGGATTTTAGGGGGTAAATGAAATTCCAGTCCCAAATGGTTTGCTGAATTCTACCAAATGTTTAGGAGAATTAACAGTAATTTGTCATTTAAAAAAAAATTGAAAAGGGGAGAACTTTCCAACTCACTTTATGAGGCCAGGGTTACCCTGATATTCAAACCAGGCAAAAGATATCACAAGAGCCCAGCCAGCATGGCTCAGTGGTTGAGTGTGAACCTATGAACCAAGAGGTCACGATTTGATTTCCCATCAGGGCATGTGCCCAGGTTGTGGGCTCAATCCCCAGTGTGGTGTGTGTAGTAGGCAGCTGATCAATGATTCTTGCTCATCATTGATGTTTTTATCTCTCCCTCTCCCTCCTCTCTAAAATTATATATCTATATCTATCTATCTATCTATCTATCTATCTATCTATCTATCTATCTATCTACAAAAAATAAAAAAGGAAGATTAGTATATTTTATGGATATGAACACAAAAATCCTCTACAACAGCGATTTTCAACCTTTTTTATCTCATGGCATACATAAAGTAATAACTAAAATTCTGCAGCATGCCAAAAAATATGCATGTTACTGATATGACAAAAATAGGTATAATTTTGATTTATTTACCAAAAAATGTAAATACCTACCCTTTTGTTTTAAAGTGACTTTTTGTAAAAAATCAGGTGCCTATACTTGTATATAAGTATTTCTGGTACCAAGAATTAACCAATTAGTCACAACCTTATTATGTGATGGACAAAATGCAACCCTGATATATATAAGGTATTCACACAAGACCACTATTGCATTGGCTGTTGTCATTTTTTTAATTTAATAATCTAAAGGAAAAGAGATCAGTGCCCCGAACTAAACAGTTAGGTATTGTATGTTTTAAAAAATCTTGTAGCACATCAGTTGAAAATCACTTCTCTACAAAATACCAGCAAAAACATCCAAAACATATAAAAGTCCACCTATGGGGAGAAGCTTGATGAGAATTTCTTCCTGAAACATACAGGTTTTGGTATCTTGTCCTATCAGGATAGTTTTATGAAATGAAAGGAAAATATTCAGAATTATAACCAACTAAAGGCCTGGTGCATGAAATTCATGCATTAGGGGGGTGGGGGGTGTCCTCAGCCCTGCCTGCAACCTTTCACAGTCTAGGAGCCCTCTGAGGATGTCTGAGTAACAGCTTAGGCTCGTTCCCCATGGGCTTCTGGCTGAGACATGTACCCAACGTGGGAGTGCACTGACCACCAAGGGAAGCTCCCGCATTGAGTGTTTGCCACCTGGTGGTTAGTGTGCATCATAGCAACTGGTCATTCTACCATTTGGTTGATTTGAATATTAGCCTTTTATTATATAGGATTCCCCAAATCAATTCATCTCACTAGTTCCCCTCCTTTCTTTATCAAAGCTCAACTTCCTAAACTGTAGTTTTCCAGAATTTTTTTTTTTTTTAAGAATGTTGTTTTAACTTTCTGGGAAATGTTTTTTGATGAGGTTTAGATATATTACCCATGTGAATCTTCTGATGCATTTGGTTAGCCTGTGATATTTTAATGCCATGTAATAAAACCTTAAATGTTGCCAAAACCCAGTGGATAGAATGTAGGCCTGTGGACTGAAAGGTCCCAGGTTCGATCCCTGTCAAGGGCATGTAACTTGTTTGCAGGCACATCCCCAGTAGGGGGTGTGCAGAAGGTAGCTGATCGATGAGTCTCTCTCATAGATGTTTCTAACTGTCCCTCTCTCTTCCTCTCTGTAATATATATATATATATATATATATATATATATATATATATATATATATATAAACCTTAAATGTCAATTCCCTTGTCCCTACATTTTTGTGTTAGAAGTGGGGTTATATCCTACACTACTAACATAATCTTTGCTTACAGACTGATTACCAGTGTGGAATGTTAGTTCCTGTAACACAACAATTAATGATCTTATGATCAACCGTAAATACCCAGAGCTAGGTATCTCTCTCGTTAGCAATACTAAAGGGTAGACTTTCTAAGGTAAGAAGTTTTCTAGTCATGACTCTAACAAATTGACTTTAGTTAGGTCATCTGACTTATTGATTTAAGATTTAAGACTAATATGGCTCTTATTGTGTGCTAGGAATGATTATAAGTGCTTTATAAACATTAACCCATTTAAAACTCACACTAGTATTATGATATATATATATATATCTCCTTATTTTCATCACTTAACACGTGATGGAACTGATGCACAGAGTCCAAGTTACACAGTGATGCTGAAATTGCAGAACTTGGATTCACAACTAGACATATCAGCTCCAGCTTCATCACTACACTATCTCACCTTCAATGTAGATTGTGTTAAGACATTAATTATATGAATGTTGGTTTTCTGTGCTTTCTATGTTCCAGATTAATTATCACTGAATGGTTATTAGGGCACCAGGGGTGACACTTGATCAGACCCTGTGTAGCATCCACATTCCAGGAAGTTAATAATGGCAAAAGCTAGATACACAGTCACTGGCCTCAAAAAATAAGTCAAGCTGGTATGACGACAGGGCACCCTGCTATTGGAAGTGATCTTAGTCAAGTTCCACAAAGTGTCAGTTAGCAATATTTCAAGGCTAACAGATCACTCATAACTACCACAAGGAACAAACAGAATTCTCAATCATTAGGAAAACCTTCAATTACAGGACTATAACAGTTCCTAAACTATGGAAGATATTGTCTCATTTCTAAAATTATTAGGTTCATAGACGCCCTGTGTTTTAAAAATAGGTAGCCCTTACACTTGGTAAAATCAAGAACTACAGTGTCCATTAGAGGCCCACTTGCATTTGAAGTTTCTTATTCACTCATCGAGATATGTGAGATCTTAATTAGCTATGAAACTAAAATCATTGACAGTCTTCTCAGGTTGGCATTCAATACTCCTTACAGAAACTGGTTTAGAAAACTCATACAAAAAAGTCTCAACAAACATGCAGTTTCAGTTTTAAATAGTACTTTCATGACAACTAGTAATCCTAAATTCCTAAATAGGAACTCAACATTCAGAAAACTGTCCCAATCCAAAATAAACTGGTCTAACACTAGCTCTACGTTATGATGACTGAACAGATTTGTTTTCCATGTTACTATATCCTAGACAATTACTTGTATTTTAAACAAATTCTATAGCTGAGGCAGCAGCTTTTTTTTCTTCTGAAGATATTGCAAATTTTAATTAACTTTTATTTTTTTATATATTTTATTGATTTTTTACAGAGAGGAAGAGAGGGATAGAAAGTTAGAAAAAATGATGAGAGAGAAACATTGATCAGCTGCCTTCTGCACACCTCCTACTGGGGATGTTCCCGCAACCAAGATACATGCCCTTGACTAGAATCGAACCTGGGACCCTTCAGTTCGCAGGCCGACACTCTAATCACTGAGTCAAACCGATTTCGGCTTAATTAACTTTTAAAGTCCCTCGTGCCAGATCTTACAAGCTTAACTCTCTAATAGACTAGGTCATACAATTAACGTTAAACAAAAAGTAAAGATCAGGTGAATGTTACACTTTAATTATCTATGACATCATGCTCTTTTGACACGCAGGATGACCCACAAAAAAAAAGGAGAGATTGATGGCACCAGCAGTGAAATCTAATTAAATACTCATTAAAATCTGGCCAGTAAGATCCAATGAATAAAAAAAAAATATAAGATAAAATCCAGTGTAATAGTTAACTACTTCAAAGACTGATTGGACTATAACTACCATTTGCTATCTTACAAATAATTTCAATTTTTGTATTTATCTTACAAATAATTCCAATAAATTAAGGCTATTTTCTCTGGTGCCACATCTGCCAAACTTAAGTCTGTATCTTCTATGTAATTTTAATTAACTCCCTCACACCAAATTTGGGATAAATACCTAAAAATTATGTCATCCTATATAATAAAAATCTAATATACAAATAGACCGAATGGCATAACAACCAAACAACCAATCTCTATGACATGTGTTGACCACCAGGAGGTGTGCGCAAAACATGGCAGGCGTCGGCTGCTGCAGGATGGTGGAGCAGGTGAGTGTGGGTGCCAGACCAAGGCAGGGTGCCAGTCACTGTCACCAGGGCGAGCCTCTGGTTACAGGAAATTCTTTGCTCCCCGACGCTGATGTCCCCCCTGATCACTCAGTACCATTAGCGGATGCAAGCAGCAGCTGCCAGCCTTGATCACCACTCAGGGCTTCTTCACCTCCCCCTACTCTTGAGGGGTAATTGGGGCAGCAGCTGCTGCTTCCACCTGCTGCTGGCACTGGCCCCAATTACTCCATGCTGTCAGTGGGTGCCAGTGGAGCTGGTGCTGTCAGTGCATGGGAGCAGCAGCAGCGGTGGGAGTGGGGCTTCTGGCAGACAGAGGACTGTGGACCACCACAGGAGGGGCTGGTCCAGCAGACCCAACCCTGTGCCTACCTCAGCCTCTTGGCTCACAGTTCCTTTCAAGGTGCACATATTTATACACTGGGCCCCTAGTTTCTAAATAATGAACATTCATATGAAAGCGATTAATTCCAGAATCATCTTTATGATCTCTCTTAGAAATAGTGTCTAACACTGGACCATGCTTTTTCTTTGACCAGGTGAATTTATACTGGTGAAGTTTGCAATTAGTCCATGATTTACATTGAACAAATATCTCTCTGACTATATGTTAAATGCCAACAATAAACATAATTATTTATCATCTATCTAAATAATCTCTATGCTTCTCTATGGTAACAATATATTTCAAAAATGAAAACAAATATTTTTAGGTTCTCTACATAATATGGCCACAGAAAATAACCAAAAGATTGTCCTGGTCTTTGTAGTTATATTAAAATTAATATATTTTGTGAGAGGGATGTCCAACTGCCCATTTAGGCCTGATTCTAATGGGATTGGGCCTAAATGGGCAGTCAGACACCCCTCGAGGGGTCCCAGATTGGAGAGGGTGCAAGCGGGGCTGAGGGACACCCCCAACCCCCGTGCATGAATTTCGTGCACTGGGCCTCTCATAAACATATAAATAGATATATATAGCTATAGGTATATATACTATCTCTTTATCCATTCATCTGTTGATAGGCATCTATATTGCTTCTATATCTTTGATATTGTAAATAATGCTGCAATGAACATAAGCGTGCATATATCTTTTAAAATTTATGTTTTCGTTTTCTTTGGATAAATATCCAGAAGTGGAAATACTGGGTCATATGGTAGTTCTATTTTTAATTTTTTGAGGAATCTCTATATTACTTTCCATAGTGTCTACACCAATTTGAAGTCCCACCAACAGTGCATAAGTGTTCACTTTTTTTCCACAACCTCTCCAACATGTTATTTGTTTATTCTTTGATAATAGTCATTCTGACTGGCATCATATAATATGAAACCAAGGTACATACCCTTGACAGAAATCTAACCTGGGACTCTTTGTGTCTGTGGGCCAATGCTCTGTACACTGAGCCAAACCAGCTAAGATGTATTGGTGGGAGTTTTTCTGTTTGTATTGGTTTTTTTTTGTTTTGTTTTTTTTTTTGTTTTTTTGTTTTTTTTTTAGTTTAATCAAGAGAAATTTATTTTATATTTAATTTTAATTACTATTGACACTTAATATTATTTTATATTAGTTTCAGGTGTATAGCATAGTTGTTAGACATTTTTATAATGTACAAAGTGATTCCCCAAATAATTCTAGTATTCAATTGACACCATATATGGTAATTAAAATATGATTGACTACTTGAGGCCTGGTTCATGATATTCATGCACTGGGCAGGGTGGGGGGCATCCCTTAGCCTGGCCTGTGCCCTCTCACAGTCCAGGACTCCTCCTCAGGAGATGTCTGCTTGCTGGCTTAGGAGTCCTTAGTGCTGCTATGAAGGGAGAGGCTCCTGCCACTGCTGCTGTGCTCCTCAACTGTGAGCCTTGCTTCCGGCTGAGTAGTGCTCCCTCTGTGGGAACGCACTGACCACCAGGGGGAAGCTACTGCATTGAGTGTCTGCCCCCTGGTGGTCATTGTGCATCATAGCAACCATTCATTTTGCCATTCAGTCAATTTGCATATTAGGGTTCTATTATATGGGATTCCCTATGTTGTATTTTACATCCCCTTGAATATTCTGTAACTACCAATTTGCACTTCTTAATTCCTTCACCTTTATCACCCATCCTTCAACCCCCCTCCCATCTGGCATCCATCACTCTGTTCTCTGTATCTGACTCTGTTTCTATTTTGTTTGGTGCTGAATGACTACTAGATTTACCAGGGTGATCACTCCTTAGTCATATAAATGTCTAATCACTGGGTTATACAGTTGAAATTAATATAATAATATACACTCTGTGGTTGAAAACTAAAAAAAAAAAATATTTAAAAGGAAAAGAGAAAGTAAAAGAATGTGAAAAAAGAAAATTAGCTACATTTCTCTTTGCAATATAGGAATGCTACTAAACTGCTCATTTACTGAGATCCCATGCATAGAAATGTCTCTTTTTGAAGAGTTGAATCATGATACAGAAAGCATGAAATAACTCTTCCTTAATGAATATTATTCCTTTAGTGTTTTACTAAAATGCAACTTATACTTCTGCTATCCTAAAGCAACACAAAATCACTTGTTTGGTTAAAGACTACTAAGTTGGAGTGTTTTCTTCTCTGGAGTTCAATTGCTGCTGTGTTCATTTTTTAATAAAACATGCCAAAGTTAAAAACAGCATAGCCACAGGAGAAGCATTAGAGAGCACTGCACAGCTGAAAGTAAATTTTAAAAAATTGAGTACAATATGATGCTAAAGCCCTCAGTGCCTTTGCAGACTCTATGCTGTGCCTGCAGGTCAAGGCCAACCCCTTTCAGCCTGGCAGATCCCCTATTCAAATTGAGAAATGAGTCTCCTGTGGTGCCACATAGAAATGCCATTGTTGTTCACTAAAAAAAAAAAAAAAAAAAAAACAACAACAACAACAACAAAAAAAAAACAACACTTTTTTTTTAATTTAAAAATAATGTGTAGTGTGTGTGTGTGTGTGTGTGTGTGTGTGTGTGTTTGTGAGTGTGTGTGTGTGTGTGTGTGGTGGTTTTCTCTCAAGCAATCATTAACAAGTACTCAGAATTAGCTATATTAGAATGTAGTGAATAAATGTATCAAGAGATCATATATAGGTCAATTTTTTAGTCCTGTCTTTCTATAATACACTGTTTATAAAGGAACAACAAATAAATAGTGTTTTATATAAGGTGAAACTCATTAGGCATAATAGACAGCAGCAGCCTTTTTATAATTTGAGTTGCACAAAGAAATATTTATCTTCTATTAGAAGCCTAGTGCATGAAATTAGTGCACAGGTAGGGTCCCTAGGCCTGGCCGGTGATCAAAGCCAATGGGGGTCTTCTGGATTCTGGCCAGGGCCTTCCTTCTAGCTGTCAACTGGGACCTTCTTTCTCTGGCTGCCAGCTTCCAGCCAGGGTCTTCCTTCATCTGCACTGTCCCCTCGTGGTCAGCACATGTCATAGAGAGCAATTGAATTTCAGGTCTCCCAGTCTAACTCCCAAGGGAACACTTTGCATATTAGCCTTTTATATATAGAGATTTACCCTTCATGATTTTTAAATGTATATTTTTATTGATTTCAGAGAGAGGGAGAGAGAGAAACATCATTGATGACAGAGAATCATCAAATGGCTGCCTCTTGGATTGCCCACACTGGGGATCAAGCCCACGATCTGAGCATGTGCCCTGACCAGGAATTGAACCATGACCTCTTGGTTCATGGATCAATGCTCAACCATTGAGCCATGCTGGCTGGGCACCCTCATGATTTTGTTTATTAACATTTCTGTGATGGCTTAAATTTTTCATATAGTCTGAAGCACTGAAATGTCAGGTCAAAATGCAAACCATATCAAATATGGGAACTATTTATAGCAATTGAAAACAATTTACCTAGAGTAAGTTCTGCTTTCCAAAATGGGGGGAAAGATAAATCATTATTGATGGGGGGAAATGAACCCTATAACCTGGTTCAAGTGTTTTAAGTTAGGTTTGTGGAAGTAGGGGGGAAGAATGAAAAAAAAAAAAAGATTAGAGTGAAACCTCTCCTACTTAACAATGTCACTGAGGGTTAATTTTAAATGTATATGTGTTAAAAATAAGATTCAGAATTAGGTAATTCCCAGGTTTGCTAGATGATCTACATTAACTGGAAAGAGCAGTTTAAGGTAAAAATACTCCAGGGCAGTGGTAGGCAAACTGCAGCTCCAGAGCCACATGCGGCTCTTTGACCCCTTGAGTGTGGCTCTTCCACAAAATACCATGTGTGGGCACACACATACAGTGGGTTGAAACTTCATGGCCCATATGCAGAAGTCGGTTTTCTGCTCTCAAAATAAATTTGAATCATTGTACCGTTGATATTTGGCTCTGTTGACTAATGAGTTTGCCGACCACTGCTCCAGGGGGAAAATGTGTAGCTCCTGAGAGTGAAAAGCTAAAATTAGGGACTGAGAAATCAGTAAATGAAATGGGAATTTCCTAACTGATCATAAACCTATCCTTAACCTACAGCAACGATTTTCAATCTTTTTCATCTCCTGGCATATATAAATAATCACTAAAATTCTGTGGCACACCAAAAGCCATATATTTTTTTTGCTAATCTGAAACACACGAAAAAATAGTTATAATTTTGATTCATTCACACAACATGTTGTTGTGTTGACTGTTGTCACTTTTGTATTTGACAATTTAAGGAAAAAGAGGTCAGTTTCCTTGACTAAATAGTCAGGTATTGCATGTTTTAAAAATTCAACACTGGTTGAAAATCGCTGACTTGCAGCAATACATACTTGAGTTTTTAACATGTACTGCAATTATTTTGTGCAGGTTATTTTGCAGTGATAGCAAAAGAGTCTTGAGTTGTCATTTAGAATATGCTGTTCTTAGTAAGAAAGAAGGTATTTCTGCCTATGATTCTTATGTTAGTAGGCACTCATATTTTATATTGTGGTTAAATATATATAAAATACAATTTACTATTTTAACAATTTACCATTTTAATGATTTTTATATGTACAACACTGTGGCATTAAGTACTTTGATATTGTTGTACAACCATCACCACCCTCCATCTCGAGAACATTTTTTCTTTTCCAACTGAAACTCTGTGTATGTAGAGCATATGATAACTCCCCATGCTCCCACACCCAAGCCCTGGCAACCACCTTTACATTCTGTCTCTATAAATATGACTATTCTATGTCCTCATATCAGTGGAATCATATGGTATTTGTATTTTTGTGTCTGGTTTATTTTATTTAGCTTAATGTCTTTAGAGTTCATCCATGTATCAGAATTTCCTTCCCTTGTTAAGCTGTATAATACTCCAGTGTATGCATGTACTACTAGTATACTTTCTCCAGGAAGCTGTTGAAGGATTCTTGGGTTGCTCCCACATTTTGGCTATTGTGAACAATGCTGCTATGTATATGGGTGTACAAATACCTATTTGAGTGTGTGCTTCCAATTATTTTTTCTTTAAATAAATTTTTATTTATTTCAGAGAGAAGAAGGGCAAGAGAGATATAGAAACATTAAGGATGAGAGAGAATCATTGATCAGCTGACTCCTGTAGGGAATCAAGCCCAAAACCTGGGCATGTGCCCTGACTAGGAGTTGAAATGTGACCGCCTGGTTCATGGGTTGACACTCAATCACTGAGCAACACAGGCCAGGGTTCAATTCTTTTGGATCATATACCCAGAAGTAGAATTGTTGGATCCTATGGTAATTCTTTTTTTATTTTTAATTGCTTATTATTCTTATTTTTAACTTTATTTTTATTGTTGACAATTATTAAAATGTCCTTTCCCATTCCCTCTGTCCCCCAGCTTTGCCTACCTCCACCCCAATTCCTGCTTCTTCACCACACATCTGTGTCCATGTACTATGCATATATGTTCTTTGGATAATTCACCTTCTTTCATCCAGTCCCCCTTGGCTTCTCCTCTCTGACACTCTGACAGCTGTCAGTCTGTTCCATGTATCCATGCCTCTTGAGCTAATTTGGTTATTAGTTTATTTTGTTCACTAGATTCTACATGTAAGTGAGTTCATATGATATTTGTCTTTCTATGACTGGCTTATTTCCCTTAGTACAATAATGTCCTATGGTAATTTTATGTTTACTTTTTGAGGAACCACTATGCCATTTTTGACAGAAGTTGTACAATTTTACATTTCCATCAGCAATCACAAGGGCTCTAACCCTCACCAGGAGTGGTTATTTTCTTTCCATATTTTCTTTGTTTAAATGTCAATTCAAGTTCTTTGTCCATTTTGAAATCATGCTGTTTTCAAAATCATCAGATCTATGATTTGCAAATATTTCCTGCAATTCTACAGGTTGCCTTTTCATTCTGTTGATGTGCCAAACTATTTAATTTTTATAAAGTGCAATTTATCTATTTTTTCTTTTGTTGTTTGTGCTTTTGATGTAATATCCAAGAAATAATCACTAAATCCAACATTATGAAACCTTTTCCCTAAGTTTGTTTTCTAAGAGCTTTATAGTTTAAGCTCTTACATTCATTTATGTCTTTGAACTATTTTGAGTTAATTTTTGTATAAGCTTTACTCTCATGTACATGAGGAAATTGTTGGGAATGTTGTAGTGATTAGACAGTAGTATATGTTGGACCTTATGCTCAGCACATTTATTATCTCATTTAATCCTCAAATTATCTTATTACTTAAACACTATATATCTGCATTTTGGAAAAGCAGAAAAAGCTACAGAAAGCGAAGATAACTGATCCAAAACCTACTAAACCTACTAAAGTGGCAGTATTGTGATTCAAGCCATTTGTTTTACTACTAAAACCACACACACACACACACACACACATACACACACACACAATTGTGTATAATCACACAATTTTTCAGCTATACCTGGATTTTATTTTGTTTTTTAATTTAATAGTGTTATAGGACATTTCTTTTTGTTTTCTTTTTAAATTGCATAAAGGTATGGAATGACACTGAACAGATGACGAAGCATGATAGACATTAGTTTTCTCCCTCCCCAGTATCTCTCTCTCTGGCTTTTCCAGGCCCACAGAGTGAGATGGTCCTTAAGTCACTGCATGATCAGGGTGCTACCTTTGTAGGGCTCTTCATTCCATGTATCCAGTTCTATTGTACAATTGCATCATCAAATGCTGCTTTTTCCAGTATGTAAGCCTTTTCAGAAGAGTTTGGAATCTTGGAGTAAAAGATTGAGACATTTAGTGACAGGCCAAGTGGAATTAGGTATGTGATCTGTATTTCTTTCTTACTAATTTCCAATGTTTCCTGGTAAGGCTGCCCAGATTTCCACAGGGTGGTTGGTGGTTTGCTTCTTGTCTCCAGATGCCACCTCTGAAAGAGATCTAGAACAATCTTTCATTCTCAAGCAGAACACCTTACTTTCTGGTTGTGTTACATTAGGAATAAGATATTTGTCCCAAAGCTCCAGAGCATTCTTGCAGCTGTCCTGCAGTGCTGTCTGTGTCTTCTTGCGGTATTCTCTTCCCATCTGCTATTGCTTCTAAATCTCTCTATCTTCTGTGCAGTGCTAGAGATAACACCAGAAAGAAGGGGGGGGGCACTCACCACATTCTTGAAGGCTAGAAAGAGCTGGTTTCTCTCTTCATTAGAGAGTTCATGTCCCTGTTCTGTGACTTGTGACTGCCTTCATGGCTGCAGCCATAGCATGATAGCACCTGCCTTTCTGTACCAGCTCACTTTTTTTTAATTGATAAGAGAGAGAGAAATAGAGAGAGAGAGAGAGAGAGAGAGAAATAGAGAGAGAGAAATAGAGAGAGAGACTTGTTGTTTCACTAGTTTATGCATTCATTGATTACTTCTTTTTTTCCTTTTTAAAAAAAATAAATCTTTATTGTTGAAAGTATTACATACACTGAGTGGCCATATTATTATGATCTCTGATAGCATAATAATCTGGCCACTCAGTGTATATCCTATATAATAAAAAGCTAATATGCAAATTGTCCCCTCGACCAGAAGGCAGGCGGGCCAACCGCCCATGTTCCAACTGCCATGTTCCCTCCCCCTGACCAAGCTGGACCCCACCAATACACAAATTCATGCACTAGGCCTCTAATATATATATATATATTGAGTGGCCAGATTATTATGCATTCAGAGATATATATAATAATCTGGCCACTGAGTGAATGTCCTCCCACCCCACATAGCCCTCTCACACACTCCTCTGCTCCAAGTCTTCACCACCCTATTGTCTGTGTCTCTGGGTTATGCACATACTCATATAAGTTAATTGGTTGATCTTTTCCCCCCTTTTACTCTCTCCTGCCTTCCTTCTGCATTTGATAGTCTGTTTGATGCTTCTCTGTCTCAGGGTCTATTTTTAGTCATCAGTTTATGTTGTTCATTATATTCTACATATGAGTGAGATCATATGATACTTCTCTTTCTCTGACTGACTTATTTCATTTAGCATAATGTTCTCCAGGTCAATCCATGCTGTTGCAAAGTATAAGAGTTCCTTCTTTGTTATAGCTGCATAGTATTCCATTGTGTAAATGTAATTCACTCATCTGCTGATAGTCACTTAGGCTGTTTCCAAATCTTAGCTACTATAAATTATGCTGATATAAACATAGAGGTACATATATCCTTTCTGATTGCTGTTTCTGAATTCTTGGGATATATTCCTAGAAGTGGGATCACTGGGTCAAATGGAAGTTCCATTTTTAATATTTTGAGGAAACACCATACTGTTTTCCACAGTGGCTGCACCAGTCTGCATCCCTACTAGCAGTGTACGAGGGTTCCTTTTTCTCTTTATCCTGCCCAGCATTAATCATTTGTTGATTTGTTGATGATAGCCATTCTGACAAGTGTGAGGTGGTACCTCATTATTATTTTTTCTACATCTCTCAGATGATCAGTGACTTTGAGCACTTTTTCATATGCCTTTTGGCCTTCTGTATGTCCATTTTGGAGAAGTGTCTATTTAGGTCCTTAGCCCATTTTTTAATTGGATTGTTTATCTTCCTTTTGTTAATCTGTATGAGGTCCCTGTAGATTTTAGAGGTTAACATTTTATTGGATGTATCATTGGCAAATATGTTCTCCCATGCTGTGAATACTCTTGTTATTTTATTGATGGTTTCTTTTGCTGTGAAGAAGCTCCTTATTTTTATGTAGTCTCATCTATTTATTTTATCCTTAATTTCCATTGTCCTAGGAGCTGTATTGGTCAGGTATTGATATGAGAGATGGCTGAGATTTTGTTGCCAATGGTTTCTTTTAGGTTTTGTATGGTTTCACATCTTACATTTAAGTCTGATATCCATTTTGAATTTATTTTTTTGTGAATGGTGTAAGTTGGTGGTCTAATTTCATTTTTTTGCATGTATCTGTCTAATTTTCTTAACACCATTTATTAAAGAGACTTTCTTGATTCCATTGTATGTTCTTTCCTCTTTTGTCAAATATTGAGCATAACAGCTTGGGTCAGTTTCTGGGTTCTTTGTTATATTCCATTGGTCTGTATGCCTGTTATTGTGCCAGTACCAGGTGGTTTTTAAAACAGTGACTTTGTAGTGTAGCTTGAAATCTGGTATTGTTATTCTTCCAACTTTGTTTTTCTTTCTCAAGATTGCTATGGCTATTAGGAGTCTTTATTGATTCCATATAAATTTTTGGAATATTTGTTCTAGATCTGTGAAATATGCCTTTGAGGTTTTAATAAGGATTGCATTAAATCTGTACATTGCTTTGGGTAGTATGGACATTTTAATGATGTTGAGTCTACCAATCCATGAGCACGATATATTCTTCCACTTTCATATGTCTTCCTTTATATCTTTTTTCAATGTTCTGTACTTTTCCAAGTTCAGGTCATTTACCTCCTTCGTTAAGCTTATCCCTAAGTATCTAAATTTTTTGGTTGAAATGAGAAATAGTGTTTTTTGTTTGTTTGTTTTGGTTTCCTTTTCTGAGAGTTCATTATTGATGCATAAAAATGACATATATTTCTGGGTATTAATTTTATATCCTGCTACATTTCCAAATTCATTTTAAGTTTAGTAGTTTTCTTATGGAATCTCTAGTGTTTTCTATGTACAGTATCATGTCATCTGTGAATAGTGACAGTTTTACTTCCTCCTTTCCAATTTGGATGCCTTTTATTTCTTCTTGTCTGATTGCAATGGCTAGCATTTCTAGTACTGGAAAACAGGAGCAGTGAAAGTGGGCATCCCTGCATTGTTCCTGTTCTTATGAGAAATAGTTTTAGCTTTTGTCCATTGAATATAATGCTGGCTGTAGGTTTGTCATATAAGGTTTTTATTATGTTGAAGTGTGATCCCTTTATTCCTACTTTGTTGAGAGCTTTTATCTAAAAGGGTATTGAATTTTGCTGAATGCTTTTTCTGCATCTATTGATATAATCATGTGATTCTTATCTTTCAGTTTGTTTATGTGATGTATCACATTTATTGATTTACAGATATTGTACCAGCCTTACATCCCTGGAATAAGTCCCACTTGGTCCTGTTGTGTGATCTTTCTAATGTATTGTTGAATCTGATTTGCTAGAATTTTGTCAAGGATTTTAGCTTCTATGTTCATGAGGGATATTGGTCTGTAATTATCTTTCTTCATAGTGTCTTTATCTAGTTTTGGAATTAGAGGAATGCTGGCCTCATAGAAAGAGCTTGGAAGTATCCCTTCTTTATGAATTTTTGGAATAATTTGGGGAAAATAGGTTTAGTTCTTCTTTCAATGTTTGGTAAAACTCCCCCGTGAAGCCATTCAGACCAGGGCTGTTGTTTGCTGGGATTTTTGTTTTTATTACTGCCTTGATTTTATCAATAGTTATGGGTCTATTTAGGTTTCTGATTCTTGTTAATTGAATATTTGGAAGATTGTATTTTTCTAAGAATATGTCTATTTGGTCAAGGTTGTTCAGTTTATTAGAGTGAAGTTGTTCAGATAATTTGTTTTTATGATCCTTTGTATCTCTGTGGGGACTTCGCTTCTTGCTTTTCTGATTTTGTTTATTTGGGTCCTCTCTGTTTTTTTGGGTTTTTTTGGTGAATCTGGCAAGAGGTTCATCAATTTTGTTTATCCTTTCAGCTCTTGGTTTTATTTATTTTTTGTATTTTTTCTTTATGTCATTTATTTCTGCTCTGAACTTTATTATGTCCTTCCTTCTGCTCACTCTGGACTTTTCTTGTGACTCTCTAATTATTTAAGTTGTAGGGGTAGATAATTACTATATTTTTTCTTGTTTTTTTGATGTAGGCATGTAGAGCTATGAACTTCCCTCTCAGGACTACTTTCACTTTGTCCCATAGATTTTTGGATAGTTGTGTTTTCATTGTCATTTGTTTCCAGGATTTTTTAAAAATTTCTTCTTTGATCTCTTTGGTAACCCATTCATTGTTCAATAGCACGCTATTTAGCCTCCATATGTTTGATTGTGTATGGCTGTTTTTATTGCAGTTTATCTCTAATTTCATGCCATTGTGATCTGAGAAGATGCTTGATATGATTTCAATCTTTTTGAGACTTGGCCTGTGTCCTATATTTAAGAATGTCCCATGTGCACTTAAGAAGAATGTATATTCTGTAGCTTTGGGGTGAAATGTTCTAAAGATGTCAATGAGTTCCATCTGATCTAATGAGTCATTTGATTGCTTTTTCTTTGCTGATTTTTTGTCTTGAGAATTTAACCAGTTATGTCAATGGGGTATTAAAGTCCCCTACTATGGTTGTATCACTATCAATCTCTCCTTGATATCCTCCAGAAGATTTTTTTATGTATTGGGGTGCTCCTGTGTTGGATGCATATATGTTTACCAGAGTTATATCCTCTTTTTGTGTTGAACTCTTAGTATTATAAAGGGGCCTTCCTTATCTCTTGTTTCGGCCTTCACTTTGAGGTCTATTTTATCAGATATAAATATTGCCTCCCCAGCTTTTTTTTTTTTTTTTCATTTCCATTTGCCTGAATACTTTTTTTTTTTTTCATCCCTTTACTTTCAGTCTATGTGAGTCCCTTGTAGACAGCATATATATATGGGTCATGTTTTCTTATCCACTTGGCTACCCTATGTCTTTTTATTGGAGCATTTAATCCATGTACATTTAATATTATTATTGATAGGTACTTGTGTGTTGTCATTTAACTCTTCATGCCTATGTTCCTTCCTCCATTTTTATTCCTTTTTCATAACAGTCCCTTTTGCATTTTTTTTCATTGCTGGTTTGGTGGTAATAAACTCCCTTATCCCCCCTCCCCCTTTTTTTTTTTTTTTTTTTTTTTTTTTGTCTGTGAAGCTCCTGATTTCCATTGACTGCTTCTTGCATGTGGAGATGCAGCCTGCAGCTTTGGCATATCAGGAAGATGCTCTAACCAACTGAGCTACCTGGCCAGGGCCTATACCAGCTCCCTTTTATCCATGTTCATTCTAGTGGAAGAACTGCTGAGAGTGAAGACATTGGTAAGTGGAGCTCTAAGGACAGTGAACAGCTTACTTCCCAGGCCCACTCCCTGTGCAGCTGCAGTGGCCATGGGGGCAGTTATTCTGACTCCGGATTCTGCAATGTCAGTGGAGGTGGCCTATAGAATATTTCTTGAGATAATTATGTTATTCATCTTTCCCTTACCTCATTTCAGGAGATCAGAATTTTTTCAAGTTGTGGAACAGAAAGAACCTATCATTTTTAAAAGACTGAACACAATGAAGAAATAATCTCTGTGTCCCTTCCCCCCTGACAAATGTGAGGGAAAATCAACACATATGGTTACTGAGAGGAAGAGAAGATAGAATCCTGGAAACTTGAACAGAATAAGGATTCCATAGGTACTCATGAAATTCATATACAAAATGATAGCAGCACCCCTAGAAGGTCACAATGACTCGGATGGGTTGGATATTGGGTACAATTAGGAAATTTGGACCCTAGGACTAAAGTTCAAATCTCTTCCTTATGCCTATGCCATTAGTGTGGCATTGAGGCAGCATAGCCCAAGACATGAAAGGAGCCTGAAGTTAGCACTCAGCACACTAATCAGTATAAATCAATATGAACCAACATTCTTAAACTTGATGCTCAACACACCAAATACTGCAAATACTATAACATAGGCTATGGACATTTATTCTCTACAAATCCCCATGTTCTCATTTTTAATGACCAATTCATATGAAATCAATGGAGCTAAAATATAATATAAAACACCTGATACAGGTCACCTGTAGGCACCAATATGGTCATTCCCTTTCTGTCATTTCCCACATCCCCACTATTTCCTAATGCTTGGCACTCATTTTATAGAAGGACAGAAGAACACCGTGTTATTTTTCAAGGTCCCCAGTCTAAGAATCATTATAATTATAACAGGTCCTCAAATAACGTTTATTTTTTTAACATTGATGAGATGTTATAAGAATGTAAATCTTGTTTATATCAATTAGCCTATGGTAAAATTGGTTTCATTATATACCATTTTGTTTAAAGTTGTGACCTGTCAATGCTGTTAAGTGAGGCCTTACTGTAATTCCTTTTAGAATGTAGTCCAGAGGAGCAAATTTTCTCCTAGAGTGCAGACATATTTCAGACTATGAATATTATATATATATATATATATATATATATATATATATATATATATACTCATGTATCTCTCAGTTATGTGTGCCAAGAAATTCACTTAAACCTCAGGCTCACTTGGTAATAATATTCACTTACGGGATTGGTTGAGATTTTTACTACCCTTTCCTCCATATTTAATACATGCATTTACTTTCTTTTAGCAACTATATTGCTCTGAGATATATTTTATTATTAGTTTCCTCAAGACATTTTAAAGTAATCAAATAAAACTATAGGTACATTAATACCAATAATAACAAATGTGAGCAATTTGAAATAAAAGAACTAAAATGAAATTTGGAATAATTAGCTAGTTATCTATTGGTTGTTGCTAAAGTGAGGTAACAAAAAGGCAGACAAGTTTTGTCTTCAAAAGTTTGATCTATAATATCCATGTACTTGATTTTTATTAGTCAAATAATTGACTTTAATATATATAGTTGGCATTTCCAGTTGTTACTCTGATCTTAATTTAAAGGAGCAGTTAACTATGTGCCATTCATTTAGGAAATAGGAGGTGGTAGAATTATCTGATTAGAATATAAAACTATGAAAATTGGCTCCTGTTCTTGGCTTGCTTATTAACTTTTATAAAATCAAAGCACGTTAGAGAATTTAGATACTGTATTTTTGTAGATCACCTTATTCAACCTCCACATTTTGCCGTTGAGAAAGCCAGGTTTCAAGAAAGGTGAATGTCTTGTCAAAGACCATATGGTTGATTAGTGATGGAATAAGGATGAAAATTCAGAAAGTAAGAGTTGGAAAAAACCCATAAGAATCATCTTATTTATCTCCTTATAAAATATGGGCCAATGGGATGTATCCAAGGCCATTCAACTTTTAAAAGTATGACTTATATTCTTAAATGTATCAAAATTAATTCACATAGAACATACTCAAAATAGAATATATGATCTTTCTATTGCCAACTTGGTTCTTTTCCAGTGTGCCCTCACTCACTGAATGGTACAACTGTCTATCTAGTTCCACAAATCAGGAAACTTGGTGCCATCCTTGAAATGTTCAAAAAAAGAAGAAAAAAATATATATATAAATATTTTGTATATATATATATATATATATATATATATATATATATATATATATATTCCGTCATCAAGTCCTGTTAATTTTACCTTTTAAAATTTACCAACTATTTTCAATCTTCACTGCCACCACTTTAGTCCAAGCAATTATCATCTCTTCCCTGAACTATTGCAATATCCTACCAATTGATCTGCCTGCATAACTGGTCAGTCTGCATCCATCTTTCATCTCCACAATGCAGTTAGTTAAAATAACTCTTAAAAAAATACAGTGAGCTTTCCCCACCCCCTACCCCCACATATATATTTAAATCCTTCAGTGGCTTTCAGTTTCTATTATGAGAAATGCAATTTTTTTTAGCATTGTGTGCAAAATCCTCTACTATTTAACCCTTAACTATATATCTTTCTGGGTTCTCTCTATATAATCAATGGAGCTTTTCTAGTTATTTAGTCATTATTCTCACCCCAACACCCCATGTCTTTGCACTTGTTTTTCTTGTGCTTTGATCTCTCTATCCTCTTTCTCTAAGTCTCTCCTAACCTTCCTTCAAAGAAGAATGTCTCTAATGTTTCATCATATGACGCCAAGTACTTCTCCAATATAGTATTTATCCGGCTTTCTATTTACTTATGCCCATGATTTATTATTACATTTATATGTCCCTGTATTTTTGCCTTTAGACCTTAAGTTACATGTAGGTAGGACCATTTGTGGTTGTGTCTGACACATCATTGGCATTCAATATTTATTGAATTAGTGGGTTAATATATTAATAAGTATACTAGATGTTAATGATAGCAAATATGTATGAAAGTTATTTTGTGCTACTTAGGTACTTTGGATGACTTGACTAAGTCATTTAATCATTATAGGAACCCCATGAGGTAGGTATTGTCTTTGCTCTTATTTTCCAGATGGTGAAACTAAGAATCAGGATGGTAAGAAAAGTATTCCTTTACAAAATGATTAAGAAATATAACCATGATTAAAATTTAGACAATATAACTTTTAACCACTATAATACATTGTCTTTAACCTGGAATATAAAAGTTAGTAACATATATCTCCAGTCAACAATTTATTGATGAATGATTTTCTCTCATCACTGATGTTTCTGTCTCTCTCTCCCTCTTTCTTCCTCTCTGAAATCAATAAAAATATTAAAAAAAAAAACAACAAAAACAACTGAGACACTAAAGTAGGATTTCACATTCAGAAAATGGAAGCGGAATAGACAGACATGTTCTGAGCCTTGTACTGGAGCAGAAAGAAAGAACAGCTGAAGGTTGCATGGAGAGTGTTTGTTGGCAAGTTAAGGAATAGCTAAACTCCAGGAGAAGGTGGGGGACTACTGGATGGGGTTCACCTGACCTGGCAGCCCCCACTGCTGCTGGGTCCCTTCCCAAAGCTAGATGTGGAGACCACGCCATCTTGAAGGAGTAAGTGGATCTTATTGGAAGCCTGAAAATCTACAACTGCAGCAACACCGGAGTGATGCTAGCCCCAGAACACCGGTCCCCAATTGGCCCAAACATGCAAATTCAGAGGAGCTCTACACTCCACCATGGAAAGGAGAGAGAGAACTACATAGCTCGACATCCAGAGAAGAGACACCATGAGGAGACAAAGAAATAGGCTCCATATGAAAGAAAAGCAGGCATAACCAAAAAAGGAAGTAAATGAAATAGAGGCAAGCAACTATTTAGAGAAAGAATTCAGAGAAATGGTCATAAGGTGGCAGAAAAGAATGGAAGAAAAAATCAACAATATGAGTAAGAACCAAGAGAAAATGAAAAGAACTAAGAAGAAAAGAGAAAATAATATCACTGCTGTAAAGAACTCAATAGAAAGCATCAAGAATAGCCTAAAAGAATCAGAAGACCGCATCAGTGAACTAGAAGACAAGAAGGGAAAAAATACCCAAGTAGAGCAGCTTCTAAAAAATAAAATTTTAAAAAGCAGGAGGAGAGTCTGAGGGAACTTTGGGACAACACAAAACAAAATGACATCTGCATCCAGGCCCGGAACAGCTCACTCCTCGCCTGCCCCTGCTCCAAGGCTGCCTCTCAGACATGGCTGGAAACTTTTGTGGGAACTTGAGGGTCTGCTGAATCAAGTGATGAAGGCTTAGATCTGGATGTGTTGAGTTAGTATAGTGCTGGGGTGTTGATCTGTGAGTGCCTTGGGTGGGGCCTGGATGAGGCTGGTTGACCTATTTGGAAATGTCTTTTGTGTGAAGTGTATCATTGGGTATGTGGAGGTATTATTGATATGAGAAAATGCTAAGTAACTGATTTACTATCTGAAAAGGGATTTACTATTGGGGAAAGGGAGGGAGGAAGAGACTGAACATAAACTGTGCACCTATGGATGAGGAGAATGGGGGATGGGGAGGGGGTGGAGGGTGGGGTTGGAACCTGGTGGAGGGGGGAAGAAATGAGGAACCTTTGTAATAATATGAACAATAAAGATTGATAAAAATAAATAAATAAATAAATAAATAAATAAATAAATAAATTTTCAAAATTGAAAAAAAATGACATCTGCATAATAGAGGTTCCAGAAGGAGAGAAAACTGAGCAAGGAATAGAAAATCTGTTTGAAGAAATAATGACAAAAAACTTCCCTTATATAGGGAAGAAAACTCACACAAATCCAAGAAGCTCACAGAGTCCCAAGAAAAATGAACCCCAAGAGACATAAGCCAAGTCACATTATAATTAAAGTGGCAAACACCAATTTCAAAGTAAGAATCTTAAAAGTGGCCAGAGAGAGACAGAAAGTAACCTACAAAGGAACCCCCATCAGACTAGCAGCAAAAACTCAACAGGCCAGAAGGGAATGGAATGAAATATACAAAGTCATGCAAATGAGGGGACTGAATCCAAGAATACTGTATGCAACGAGGCTATCAATCAAAATTGAAGGTGAAATCAGGAGCTTCACAGACAAAAACGGGCTAAGGGAATTTGTTACCACCAAACAAGCAATGCAAGAAATGCTAAAGGATCTGCTGTAAAAAAAGAAATAGGAAGCAAAGAAGGAACACAGAGGTAAAGAATAAAAATGGTGACAAGCCAAAACCAGTTTGGCTCAATGGATAGAGCGTCGGTTTGTGGACTGAAAGGTCCCGGGTTCGATTCCGGTCAAGGGCATGTGCCTAGGTTGCAGGCACATCCCCGATGGGGGGTGTGCAGGAGGTAGCTGGTCGATGTATCTCTCTCATCGATGTTTCTAACTCTCTATCTAACTCTCATCCCTCCCCCTTCCTCTCTGTGAAAAATCAATAAAATATTTTTTTTTTTAAATGGTGACAAATAAGTACCTGTCAATAATAACTTTAAATGTAAGTGTATTAAATGTCCCAATTAAAAGACATAGGCTAATGGATTGGATAAGAAAATAAGACCCATATATCTGCTGTTTATAAGAAACACACCTCAGGGGGGGAAAAAAAAAAAAAAAGATGCACACAGACTGAGGGTGAAGGGATGGAAAAAGGTTTTCCAGGCAAATGGAAATGAAAAAAAAAAAAAAAAAAAAAAGCAGCAAGCTGGGATAGTAATACTTATATCTGACAAATTAGATCCAAAGTTAAGGACATAACAAGAGATAAAGAAGGCCACTTCATAATACTAAAGGGAGCAATCCAATAAAAAGAAACTCTGGTAAACATGTATGCACCCAATACAGGAGCACCCAAGTACATACAAAAACTCCTGAAGAACATCAAGGGTGAGATTAAGAGTAATACAATCATAGTATGAGACTTTAATACCCACTATCACCATTCTACCAATCCTCTAAAAAAATCAGCAAAATATATTAATCCTAAATAATTCACTAGACCAGATGGAATTAATTGACATCTTTAGAACATTTCACCCCAAAGCCACAGAATATACATTCTTCTCAACTGGACATGGGTCATTTTCAAAGATAGGCCATATGTTGGGACATAGGCAAAGTCTCTTCAAATTCAAGAAGACAGAAATCATATCAAGCATCTTATCAGCCCATAGTGGCATAAAACTGGAAATCAACTACAATAAAAACAATCCAAAAAATCAAACACATGGAGACTAAACAGCACATGCTATTAAACAATTATTGGGTTATCAGAGAGATCAAAGAAGAAATAAAAAACATCATGACAACAAATGACAATGAAAGTACAATTCAAAATATATGGGACACAATGAAAGCACTCTTGAGAGGAAAGTTCATAGCTCTACAAGCCTACGGGGGAAAAAAAAAGGTAATAAACTACTTAACGCTACAACTCAAAGAGTTACAAAGAGAGCAACAGGAAAAGCTGAGTGTGTAAAGAAGGAAGGAAATAATAAAGATCAGAGCAGAGATAAGTGACACAGAGACCAAAGAAACAATATAAAAAATCAACAAACCAAGAGCTGGTTCTTTGAAAACATAAACAAGATTGACAAACCTCTAACCAGACTCACCAAGAAACAAAGAGAGAGGACCCAAATAAATAAAATCAGAAATGAAAGAGGTGAAACAACAATAGACCCTGCTAAAATACAAAGGATTGTTTAAAAAATATTATGAACAACTTTATTATAACAAACTGGACAACCTGAGGAAATGGGCATATTCCTAGAAAAATATAATAATCAAAAATTCAATCAGGAAGAATCTAAAAAGAACAATAGGCCAGTAACTATGGAAGAAATTGAAGCAGTCGTCAAAAAAGCTTCTTGCAAACAAAAGCCCAGGGCCAGAAGGCTTCATAGGGGAGTTTTACCAAACATTAAAGGAAGAACTAAAACCTACCCTCCTCAGACTATTCCAAAAAATTCAAGAAGAAGGAACACATCTAAACTCCTTCTATAACTTGATCATCACCCTAATACCAAAACCAGATAAAGACAACACATGAAAGAGAATTAAAGGCCAATATCCCTAATGATCATAGAAGCCAAAATCCTCAACAAAATTTTAACAAATTGGCTCCAGCAGTACATCAGAAAGTCCAAACACCATGACCAAGTAGATTTATCCCAGGAATACAAATATGGTACAATATCTGCAAATCAATAAATGTGACACATCACAAACAGAGACAAAAATCACATAGTCATATCAATTGATGCAGAAAAAGCGTTTGACAAAATCCAACGTCCCTTCTTGATAAAAACTCTCAACAAGGTGGGAATAGAAGGATAATACCTCAACATAATAAAAGCTATATATGATAAACCCACAGCTAACATCATACTCCATGGGCAAAAACTAAAACCATTTTACCTAAGAACGGGAACAAGACAGGGATGCCCACACTCACCAGGCCTGTTTGACATATTACTGGAAGTATTAGCCATTGCAATTAGATAAGAAGAAGAAATAAAAGGCATCCAAATTGGAAAACAAGAAGTAAAGCTGTCCTTATTTGCAGATAACATGATGCTGTACATAAAAAACCAAAAGACTCCATCAAAAAATCATTAGACTTAATAAATGGATTTGGCAATGTAGCGGAATACAAAATTTATCCCAAGTAATTTATGGCATTTCTATACACCAATACTTAACTTACAGAAAGAGAGGCTAAATAAGCAATCCCATTTACCATCACACCAAAAAAAGAAATAATGATATCTAGGAAAAAACTTAACTAAGGAGGTAAAAGACCTATATGCAGAAATCTACTGAACACTGAAAAAAGAGATAAAGGAAGATGTAAACAGATGGAAGAACATACAATATTCATGGATTGTTAAAATCAAAATCATTAAAATATCCATCCTACTCAAAGCAATCTACAGATTCGATGCACTCCCCATTAAAATACCAACTGCATATTTCACAGACCTGGCAAGAATTCTTCAAAATTCATCAGGAATAAAAAAAGACTCATAATAGCCATAGCAATCATTAGAAAGAAGAATAAAGTAGAAGGGATCTCAATACCAGATTTTAAGCTGTATTACAAAGCCACTGTTATCAAAATGGTCTGGTACTGGCACAAGAACAGACATATAGATCAATGGAATAGACTAGAAAACCCAGAAATCAACCCAATTCACTATGCTCAATTAATATTTGATAAAGGAGGCATGCACATACAATGGAGTCAAGACAGTCTCTTCAACAAATGGTGTTGGGAAAATTGGACAGATGCATGCAAAAAAAAGAAAAAAAAGAAACTAGATCATCAACTTACACCATACACAAAAAATAAACTCAAAATGGATATAGGACTTAAACACAAGAGGGGAAACAATAAAAATACTTGAGGAATCCAAAGGCAGAAAAATCTCAGACATATGCCAAAAGAACTTCTTCACTGATACTGCCCCTAGGGCAATGGAAGCTAAAGAGAAAATAAATAATTGGGACTAGATCAAAATACAAATCTTTTTTCACAGCAAAAGAAACTATCAACAAAACAACAAGAAATCCCACTGTATGGGAGAACATATTTGCAAATGTTATCACTGATAAAGGTTTAATCTCCAACATCTACAGGCAACTTATACATCTTAATAAAAGGAAGATAAATGATCCAATAAAGAAATGAGCAACGGACCTAAATTGAATCTTTTCAAAAGAAGACAGAAGGAAGGCCAAAAGGCACATGAAAACATGCTCAAAGTCACTAATCATCTGAGAGATGCAAATCAAAATGACAATGCAGTACCATCTCACACCTATCAGAATGGCTATCATCAACAAATCAACAAAGTATTGGCGAGGGTGCAGAGAAAAAGGAACCCTGGTGTACTGCTGGTGGGAATGCAGACTGGTGCAGCCACTGTGGAGAACAGTATAGAGTTTCCTCAAAAAACTAAAAATGGAAGTCCCATTTGACCCAGTAATCCCACTCCTAGGAATATATCCTATGAAACTAGAAACACCAATCAGAAAGAACATATGCACCCCTATGTTCTTAGCAACACAATTTACAATAGCTAAGATTTGAATATAGGCTAGGTTCCTATCAGCAGATGACTGGATCAGAGAAAACTATGGTACATCTATACAATGGAATACTATGCTGCTGTAAAAAAGAAGGAATTCTTACCATTTTCAGCAACCTGGATGGAACTGGAGAACATTATGCTAAGTAAAATAAGCCAGTCAATGAAAGAAAAATATCACATGATCTCACTCAATTGTAGATAATAAAGAACATTATAAACTGATGAACAAAAAGATAGATACAGAGGCAGTAAAGCATCAGACAGACTGTCAAATTACAGTGGGAAGTTTAGGGAAAGGTGGGGAAGATAAGAAGCCAGCCAAAGGATTTCTATGAATGCATATAAGAATAACCAATAACCAATGGATGTCAAACATTGGGGGGTGAGGGCATGTATGGGAAGGGGTGGGCGGGGCAATGGCAAGATATGTACACATATAATACCTTAATAAAAAAGTTAAAAAACAATTTATTGATAGATTATTTTATACCCTTTCCTTGAATTATGCCAAACACGGCAAAATGTTAAATCAGAAAACACTTATGTTTTATACAGGTATGTAAGTGATTGATAATGGATTTGAAGGTACTAATAGTGTTCTTCTGATGGTACAGGGAGAGCCAAAGTAATGACAGAGTTTCAGACACTATCACAGGATAACGTATCAGATAGAGTGATGGTGGAAACCACTGATGAACACAAATAATTTTAGTGAATTTTAATAAAGGGTCTGTTTACAAAGTAGTATGCATGCTACAGCAAAACCATAATGTATAGTGCAGGATCGTGAGGTCAGTAACATGGGGTGGGGGTGAGACAGTCAGTTACTTCCCTAGGTGTGAGAGGGGAAGGGGAAGGAATGGAAATGAAATTTGGAGAGAGCAGGAGCTATGTGGAGAGAGCAACCTGATAGGAGCTGTGACCTTTATTCTAGGGCACAGCCAAGCCATGGTGTTTGCAGGGGAAAAGCCCAAATAAAGCCCTTATTCTCCCCACATCTGCTGGCCTCTTGCCAGGCCCATTAATCAAAGCTAATCCAAAGGCAGGGGACAATGGGCCCTGTTTTTATGATCCATGCTGGTCACTCTCCCGGAACACAGGGCAGGTAGCTCATGAGCGTAAAAGATAAATGGAAAATATCTAGTACAGATGGTAATACAGAGAATTGATTTTTTTCCCCATACCATCCATTAAGTCACATCACTCTTCTTCCATATAAGGCCAGCTCTGCTCTCAGTCTCTCTGTAGAGCTAAAATGACAAGGAAATAGAAATTTAAAAAAACAGTCCATGACCTGGGTTTCAGCTTCACTATGTCCCAATAAATACTCCATGTAAAGTTACAAATTTTCTAAGTCCCTTCAGACCCACCCCATGCCACACTTATTTGAATTCATTTGAATTCTTGGAAAATGAGTGAACCCTTGAGGTTCTCACAAGAAGGGTGCTATTACAATTTAAGGCACTGAATAAGCATCATTAAAAGGATGCCTCTGGCCTTCACTCTGATTCCTGAGTCAAGGTGCACTGAATATAGATACGTACAACTAGTGCTTTTCCTAGGCCCCATCATATTGGGGATGTTGTGGAATAGCTCTGCTAATGCACAACATTCTTCTTATGTAGAGTCCAAGCACAAAGGAAGTTTCAACTTACAAATGTTTGTCACACAAAGAGGCTGCTCATGTACCTGGTGAACAGAGTAACGCTGTCCTGGCACAAATTAAATTTGCTGATGCTTTTGATGTTCTGCTAGATGGCTCTGTGTTATGGTTGACAATTTCAACACCTGGAAAATGAGAAAATATATTGTCAGATATTAATTAAAATTCCACACTTTAAATCCTCAATATCCAAATGAATATTTACTCTAGGTTTTTACCTGCTGAGGTTTGAACATTACAATAGTTCTCGATTCCTTCTGCTGAATTTTATATTGCTGAAATTAATAATGCCAATAATTATGTAATCATTCAGGGATACTAATAATGGCTGTCAGACATAATATTTTGGGAAGGTTGGCTGAGGAAAGATGAGGATATAAGACAAAGGATATAAAGCTATCTTAATAGAGTCTTAGAAGAAATTGAACATGACTTTAGAAATTATTTCAAATGATGGAGCTTTTGGAAAAAGGGTCTCAAAGAGACAAAATCTTATCAATCAATAAATCTCATTATTAATGGTTTAATTACATCTAATTTTACTTTGTTGAATACAAGACTTTCTATTTACATTTAAATAATTTATGAGAAAGTCAATGTCTCAGAACCAGAGATATATTTTCCTAATGAATTATCTGCAAAAAGGATTTATGTTGTTTATTTTGTCTACATTTATAGTGAATAGAGAAGAAAACTAAATGAAATAATGGTTAAGATTGTTGTTTAGGAATCAGATACTGTCAGGGTTTTGTCATTTATTTTCTGTTTGAACTTGGCAAATTGTTTGATTTCTATGTGTCTCTATTTCTTTTCTTTTTTTATTTCATAGTGGCTGTCTTTTTTTTAAACCATTTATTTATTTATTTATTTATTTATTTATTTTTACATTTTTTATTGATTTTTTTTTTTTTTTTGGTTTGTACCATCAGAGTGATTGCTTTGCATCTTTAAAATCACATGCACATGAGAAGAGATGCGGTATATAAAAGGCTTAGCTTACTTTCTGGCACAGAGCAAAGTACTCTGCAAATAATAGTTTGCTCTTATCATGTTTTGATGCTTTTATAATACAGAACTTAAAATTACTCAATGAATAGAAAGAATAATGGTTTTCTTTTGTGTTGCAACAGGAACTATAAAAGGTGAGCCTGGAACATTATTTTGGGTCAAAAAGTAAGATAATGCTCAGAAAATAAAAGGATAACGGTGTATCAATGGGCATGGGAGCTAATCAAAAAATCTAATAACCAAAGCTGGAACAATTTGTGAAACATAATAAAGAATTTGATTGTAAGTAAATAATAAAATAAATCTCTACCAGTTCACACTGATATAGATCATTTATTAAATAAATGTGGGAGAAGAGGCAACACTTCCTTACAGTAAAATTAAAAATACTTTTGTTAGATATTCCCCTTTCCAAGAGGTAGAGCTTAGTCCCCTTCCAGTTTTATGTAAACCTTTTTTAGTGACTTGCTTTCAAAGAATAGAGAAATGAAAGGAAAAAAAAAAGTTTGTTTTTTTGTTTGTTTGTTTGTTTGTTTTGTTTGTGTGTGTGTGTGTGTGTGTTTTGTTGTGTTTTTTTTTGTTTGTTTGTTTGTTTTGTCTGTGTCTACGGAGAAATCTAGAGACTACTACTTAGAGCAGGAGATCATGTTTAATGTCATCAGTGGAAAGTCATGTTGATACAATGTATTTTTCCTGAGATGAAGTGATGAGAATTGATAGATGCTCCCTTACTCCAACTGATGGACAGTGAATGACCTAAACTCCACCTGCAGCTGGACATTCCTGAGCACTGAATCACCAATCAGCACCTGCCAAATACCCTAAACCCCTGATTCCTAAGTCCCTAGGTCCCTAATCATGTGCCTTACATGAAACCACCAATCAGTGTGTGCTGAGTGCCCTAAGCCCCATCCCCTGTCTTCCTCCCTGTAAAAAGTGCCTGCAGCCCGGCCCTCTTTCTCTTTCCCCTCTGGAAGGCAGCCAGCAGTGGTACTCTTCTCTTCAATAAAACTTGTATCCTGGCATCCCTGTCTCCGCCCCCCACCCCTGTTTCATCTTTCAAGAATATAATTTACTCGGTGGTATTATCCACCCTGCCCCCAATTACTGCAGTCTAATATTGAGGGGGGCGGGGGAACACAGACAAAATAAAATTGAGGTGTTTTCTGCAAAATACTTGATGACAACTCGATAAAACTGTCAAAGTCATTTAAAAAAAAGAGAGAGAGAGCCGAAACCGGTTTAGCTCATTGGATAGAGTGTTGGCCTGCAGACTGAAGGGTCCCAGGTTATATTCTGGTCAAGGACATGTACCTTGATTGCAGGCACATCCCCAGTAGGGGGTGTGCAAGAGGTAGCTAATCGATGATTCTCTCTCATCGATGTTCCTAACTTTCTATCCCTCTCTCTTCCTCTCTGTAAAAAATCAATAAAATATATATTTTTAAAAAATAAATAAATAAAAGAAAGAGAAAGGAAAAGAAAGTCACAAAGAGAAGCCTAAAGAGACATGATGACTAAATGTGATATGATATTTTAGATGACAGCCTGGAACAGGAAAAAGATATTAGATGCATCTAAGGGCATTTGCACAAAGCATGGACTTAATGTCGTAATAGTTTATTAACAACTAGAGGCCCAGTGCATGAAATTCATGCATGGGGGGGGGTCCCTCAGCCCAGGCTATACACTCTCTAATCTGGGACCCCTAGAGGAATGTCTGACTACTCGTTTAGGCCCGATAACAGTAGGATCAGGCCTAAATGGGCAGTAAGACATCTCTCTCACAATCCAGGACTGCTGGCTCCCAACTGCTCACCTGCCTGCCTTCCTGATTTCCCATTACCACTTCTGCCTGCCAGCCTGATCACTTTGTAACCACTCCCCTGCCAGCCTGATTGATGCCTAACTACTCCCCTGCCAGCCTGTTTGCCCCTAACTGTCCTCTCCTGCAGGCATGTTCCCTCACAATTGCCCTTACCTGCAGGCCCAATCACCCTCAACTTCCCTTCTCTTCTGGCCTGGTCACACCTAACTGCCCTCCCCTGCAGGCTTGATCACCCCCAACTACCCTCCCTTGCAGGCCTAATCCCTCTCTTGCAGGCCTGGTCCCTCCCAACTGCCCTCTCCTGCTGGCCATCTTATGGCAGCCATCTTGTGTCCACATGGGGGCAGCCATCTTGTGTGTTGAAGTAATGGTCAATTTGCATATTACTCTTTTATTAGATAGGATTATTAGATAGGATAGAGGCCTGGTACATGGGTGGGGGCCAGCTGGTTTGTCCTGAAGGGTGTCACAGATCAGGGTGGGGTTTCCCTTGGGGCATGGGGTGGCCTGGGTGAGGGGCCTGTGGTGGTTTGTAGACCATCCATGCCCCCTGGAGACCCAAGTGGAGGCCCTGGTATCTGGGATTTATTTATCTTCTATAATTGAAACTTTGTAGCCTTGAGTGAAGGCCTGGCCCTGCCAGGGTGTATGGAAAGCTTGGCTTCCTCCATGGCCAAAGAAACCTAAGCATCCTGCTGGCTTGGTGGCTGCAGCCATGTTTGTTGGGTTAATTTGCATATTTGCTCCTGATTGACTGGTGGGTGTGGCTTTTGGGTGTAATGGAGTGATTGTTAATTTGCATATTACTCTTTTATTAGATAGGATGGCTTACAAGTTGTGACAAAATTACCATATCAATGTAAAATATTAATAGCAGGCAAAATTAAGTCTGAGATTTATATAAACTCTTCATGCTATTTTTTCAATTTTTTTGTACATCTAAAAGTATCCTAAACTTTAAGAAATAAATAAAACAATCTAGGCAGATGCTGTTTCTAGTCCATTGTGCAAGAAGCTTAGAAGTCACCACTCCATCTTGACAAGTTAAAAGCTGAACAAACCAAAACAAACTTTCTCTCTCTCTCTCTCTCTCTCTCTCTCTCTCTCTCTCTCTCTCTCTCTCTCTCTCACTTCTTAGATACATCAAAGAAGTAAGGTCACAGAGCAAACCAACACTTCCAGATGGAAAGAGAATCACAATTTACAGAGCAGGAAGGCATTAGCAGAAACTTTTAAGGAAACGAGTGCCAGGGTAGGAAAACATGAACTGTAGTTGATGAATTGATACAGGCTCAGTGTGGACAACTCTGAGAGTTAGGGCTCCAGGGGGGACCCAATCCTAGGGTACTCCACACTTTTGTTAAATTTACCTAGAAGAGTACAATCAGGTCCTCACAGTGAATATTGGGGGAAATCCTTTCATGTTTCAGGCTTGGGGAGAGAGAGGGAACCATTTTTGAAATATAGCAGAATACTCTTTCCTTCCTAACAAGACACATTCTAAGTAGGAACTACTTACCAGAATGCAGTCTTCTGGGATTTTGTCAGAGCCTAACCTATCTGGGGAAGGAAAAAACTCAAGTCCAGGTAGCTCTGTCTTCCACATGGGAAAAGGGAAACACCCAGTGCCGTCTTGTTGTAACCTTCCCTGTGGAAAAGGACAGACACAATTTCAGGCGTATCCAGCCATCACACGCCATGTAAGGGTAGGAGGGCAGACTAAGGACATGGCTAAAGTCCGCAGTCCAGGGCACCGACTCACAATTAGACTGACAGATAATCTTAGGACTGGAGAGCACTCACCCTCCACCCACACCCTATGACTACATTCTTAAAGGCTCATTTATGTTCGTTTCATTTACTCAGTACATCATTTCCAGCTTTGAACATAAAAATCACAAGACACACTATGAGGTGGAAAAATAAAATCCTTTAAAGAGACTGAATAAGCATCAGAACTAGAGTCATAAATGATAGGAATGTTGCAAGTATAAGAGTAGAATTTCTTTTAAACAGTGATTAACTTGCTAAGGGTTGTAATGGAAAAAATAGACAAACTTAAGAAGGATAATGTAAGCAGTGACATTGTCTTCTAAGAAAGAAAAAACAAATGCTAGACATTGAAAACACTGTATACAGAAATGAAGAATGCCTTTGACAGGCTGATCCAGGGTGTAGATGCAGCAGAGGAAAACTCTGAGCTTGAGGAAAATTTTACCAGATTACATTTCTATAAAATAACTTCTACTTAGTGCATGTCAATAAAAACCTCCAAAACTAAAAATCAAAGACTGTAAAAAGCACACAACAGAATGTCTAAGAGAACTGGGATAACTACTAAAACTATAACACATGCATAATGGGAACACCGGAAGGAAAAAAAAAAGAAATAGAAAAAAAATATTTGAAGCAATAATGACTGATAATTTTTATTGTTGCCAAAAGACCTGCCTTGCAAGAAATGTTAAGAGTTCTTCAGATATAAGGATGGTAATATGGCTTAGAAATTTGGATCTCCATAAGATAAAGGAAGAGCAACAACTAAGGAATAAGTGAAGGTAAAAATAAAAGCATTTTCTTCTTATATTTTTAATTGATATAATTATTTGTTTAAAATGATAATGGCAACTATATATTTGATTTTATCCATAGGTATGAATGAAATGAGGAATCTGGAATATTTTGTGATCATAAAGCATTTTCACTGCCTGTGAAATGTTATGGTGACATTTGAAAGCAGACTTGTATTACTTGTAAATGGATATTACAAACTCCAGGGTCACCACTAAAAAAAAATAAATAAATAAAAAGAAATATAATTGATATGCTTAGAAATAAAAGAAAATGGAATCATATAAAATATTCCATTAAGATCACAAAAGGGCCGAAACCAGTTTGGCTCAGTGGTAGAGCGTCGGTCTGCGGACTGAAAGGTCCCGGGTTCGATTCCGGTCAAGGACACATACATTGGTTGCGGGCACATCCCCAGTAGGGGGTGTGCAGGCCGCAGCTGGTGGATGTTTCTCTCTCATCGACGTTTCTGGCTCTCTATCTCTCTCCCTTCCTCTCTGTAAAAAATCAATAATATATATATATATATATATATATATATATATATATATGATCACAAAAGGTAAAAATGTATGGAAGACAAAAATAGGAATAAAAGAAAAGAAAAATGTAGCAAATATGGTAGATATTAATCCAGCTATTCTAATAATCACTTGAAACATCAATGTTCTAAATATAACAATTAAAATACTGAGATTGTCAGAGTGGATTAAAAAAAACAACACAAAACCATAAGCTACAAGAAATGCACATCCTGTATAGTAAAAAGCTAACTGCAACTTGACCGAATGGAGGAACAGTGGATTGCTATGATGCACATTGACCACTAGGGGGCAGATGCTCAATGAAGGACCAGCACCCTAGTGGTCATTGTGCTCCCACAGGGGGAGGGCCTCTCAGCCAGAAGCAGGGCTCAAGGCTGCTAACTCAGAGGCAGTGATGGGAGCATCTCCCACCTCCGCAGCAGCACTAAGGATGTCTGACAGCTTAGGACCACTCCCCTTTGCTGTCAGTCAGACATCTCCAGAGGGCTCCTGGACTGCTGGAGGATGCAGGCTGGCTGAGGCACTCCCCTGCAAGTGCATTAATTTCATGCACAAGGCCTCTAGTTAAATAAATATAAAGGCACATATAGATTAAAGTAAAGGGATGAAGAATATATCATCCTAACACTAATAAAAAAAATCAGAAGTAGCTATATTAATTTCAGACAGAAGGACTTCAGAACCAGGAAAGTTTTTAGGGATTAAGAGGTACGTTACATAATGATAAAGGGGTAAATATTTCAAGGGGATACAACCACCTTTGGTATGTACTATTGTATGTGTAACAACAGAGCATCAAACTAAGTAAGATAAAAACTGATATAATAAATAAATAAATAAACAAACAAACAAGTAAATAAATATTCTATCATAGTTGGAGTTTTCAATATCCTATTAGAAATGGACAGATCTAGCAGGTAGATAATCAGTAAAATGAACTCAAGAGCACCATCAATCAACTGGATATAATTGACATGTATAGATTACTTCACTCAAAAATAGAGCATATACAATCTTCTCTGCCTCTGGACTTGAATTACAAATATTTTTAGGATCTTTTCACACCCCTCTACACTCTTAGGTTGGAGAGAACTGTTAGAGTGTGCTGGAGTTGGGCACTTCCCTTCCTCCATGAAGAAGGCTAGAGCTGACCTGAGTTAGGTATTTCCCTTCTGCCACTTCAGTTAGTGTGTGAATATAATCCATCAGGTCAGGTTCTAGTTAACTAGTTTTCCCTGATGGCTGATTAAGAATAGAGTGCTCTGAAGTGTTTCAAAATTACTTTCCCCTTCCCATTTCCAGAAACATACATTGAGTTTTCTCTAATATATATTGTGAGAATCTGACCTAGGTTGGGATATAAAACTTACAAAATATGGGGGCCTCCCATTGACAGAGTATTGGGAGTTTTAACTCTCAGAGTTGACCAGAGTGAGCACATAGCAAGTCATTAATTACAGTTCAGGTTTTCCCATCCTGGCTCAGTTTCCTGAGGCAGTTTCTGCTCATCAACCTGTGCTCTAGTAAGTTGTCACTCCCTATACTTTTCTGTCTCTCTCTAACCTTGGGGCAACAGTTTGCCCTGTGTCTTTCCCTTTCCAGGAAGGCTTAACTTTTCAGTCTGTTCAGCTTTTTACTTGTTAGAAGGGAGTGGTGACTTCCAAGCTCCTTACCTGCAGCACCAGAAACCTTCACTTTGACCCTGTAGAAGGACAGTGATGGAAAGCTTCTGTGCCTATTGTTCTCCTCCTATGGCACTCAGTTGGATACCCTGCTTTTCTATAAGTTCTACTTTTGTCAAAAGTCTTTCTTCTCTGCTTGCCATGAAGACTAACCACAGTTCCTTACATTATCTCAGTGCAGAGTCACATCAAATTCTTCATTTTTTTGTTTTATTGTTGTTTGATAATCCTTGCTCAATAATATTTTTTGCCATTGATTTTTAGAGAAAGAGGAAGGGACAAAGAGGGAAAGAGCATCTATGTTTCTGGGACGAGGAATAGAACCTGCAATCCAGGTACATGCTCTTAACTGGGAATCCAACCCATGATCCTTTGAAGGGAAGGTTGATGCTCTAAACTACTTAGCCACACCTGCTAGGGCCATCTTCACTTTTTAAAAATATGTTCTTAAAATTGAGAGAGAGAGAGAAAGAGAGAGAGAGAGAGAGAGAGAGAGAGAGAGAGAGAGAGAGAGAGAGAGAGAGAGAGAGAGAGAGAAACATGGACTAGCCGAAACCGGTTTGGCTCAGTGGATAGAGCGTCGGCTTGGGGACTGAAAGGTCCTGGGTTCAATTCCAGTCAAGGGCATGTACCTTGGTTGAGGACATATCCCCAGGAGGGGGTGTGCAAGAGGCAGCTGACCGATGACTCTCTCATCGATGTTTCTAACTCTCTATCTCGCTCCCTTTCTCTCTGTACAAAATCAATAAAATATATTAAATTAAAAAAAGAATATACTTCATTAAAAAAAAAAAGAAGAAGAAGAAAAACATGGACAAGACTTGCAGGGGTCTTCAAACTACGGCCCGCAGGCCACATGCGGCCCGCAGAGGAGTCTGATCCGGCCCGCCAGGTTTTTTGGGCAGTGAGTGAAGCCGAGGTGTTACAATAGGAATTAGTAGTTCATATAGTCCGGCCCTCCAGCTCTCTGAGGGACCGTGATCCGGCCTCCACTTTAAAAAGTTTCAGGACGCCTGGACTAGAGTGAAATATCATCCATTGGCTCACTCCTGCATGTCCCCTACTGGGGATTGAACCCACAAGCAACCTGAACATGTGCCCTGGCCAAGAATGAAATCATGAACCCTTGGTTCCTAGTTGCCCCTTGACCATTGAATCACACTGGCCTGGCCATCTTCATTTTTTAGCCTCTTATTCTAGCTGTCATGGCTCACTTAATTGTCAGCTAACTACTTAGAATCTGGTAGTCAGTTTTTTACCATTGTCATTTCATTTTCTTCTTGTGTATGAAAACCAAAAAAATGGAAATATAACTTGATGGATTTTTCTAGCCTCTAAATCAAGAGTGGGGAACCTTTTTCTCTGCCAAGGGCCATTTTGATATTTATAACATAAGTCATAGGCCATACAACATTGTCAAGTTAAAATGAGCCTGCTATATTTGGTCAAACTTTTAATTAACTCACCCCTAATGGCTTGGTAGGGCCAGGCCAAATAATTCCTTAGGCTTTATTCAGCCCTTGGTCCTAATGTTCCCAATCCCTGCTCTAAATAAAAGAAGCAATGCTGCTTCCCTCTGTTAGCAATCTTGATGCTTTTGTTGAACCCTTAGGTAAATCTCATACTCTAGTCTCAGGAAGTTCTCTTGAAAATTAATATTCCAATTTTTAAGACACATTAAAATAGCTTAGATTTAAAACATAGTTCCTGGGCATATACTAGTAGTATAGTTTTGATAAAATATGTTGACATTGGAGTGTAAAGGTAGAGACCAGTAGTTATGATGAGCCTACAATGAGTGAGGCATTGCACTGAGTACTTTATTATTGTATTTATTTATTTCTGACAAGTATATATTCCCACTTTTCAAATGGGGTATATGAGACTTAAAAAGATTTAACAACTTAGTAAACTTTAGGTGGTAAATTCAAAGCCACCTACTTAGACTCTAAATACAAAATTCTTTTTAGTATACCACATTGCATTCAAAAGTATCAATAGTTGTAAATTTATCCATCTAAAGATGTACTATAATACTGCATGTGGGTTTCTTTCCATATCAGTTTTCTCACACATGATAACAAGGAAAATTACAGATATTGAAAAAAAAAGAGATAGAGGAAGATATACATAAGTAGAAGAGTTTACTGTGTTCATGGGTTGGTAGCTTCAACATCATTAAAATGTCCATACAACCAAAAAAATCTATAGATTCAAAAAAATATCTATTAAAACACCAAAGGCATATCTATTAAAACACTACAGACCTGAAACAAATTCAACAAAAATTCATATGGAATCAAAAAGACTCCGGATAGTCACAGCAATCTTGAGAAAGAAGAATAAAGTTAGAGGGATCACAATACCAGATATCAAGTTATACTACAAAGCCACTGTTCTCAAAACAACTGGCAGTGGCACAAGCACAGGCATATAGACCAATGGAATAGAACAAAGAACCCACAAATCGACCCAAGCCATTATACTCAAATATTTGATAAAAGAGGCAGAAGCATACAATGGAGTCAAGAGAGTCTCTTCAATAAATGGTGTTGGGAAAATTGGACAGATAAATGCAAGAAAATGAAATTAGACCACGAACTTACAGCATACACAAGAATAATCTCAAAATGCATAAATGTAAGACATGAAACCATAAAAAACTTAGAAGAAACCAAGGCAACAAAATCTAAGGAATCTCTCATAGCAATAGGTTTCCTATACATTTCCTAGGACAATGAAAACTAAGGAGAAAATAAACAAATAGGACTACATCAAAATAAAGAGCTTCCGAAAAGAAAAAAGAAAAAAAAATCAATAAAATAACAGGAGAGCCCACTGCATGGGAGAACATATTTGCCAATGATGTATCTGATAAAGGGTTAATATTCAAAATGTATAGGGAACTGGTACAACTTAACAAAAGGAAGATAAACAATCCAATTAAAAATGGGCAAAGGACCTAAATAGACACTTCTCCAAAGTGGACATACAGAAGGCCAAAAGACATGAAAATATGTTCAAAGTCACTAATCGTCTAAGAGATGCCAATCAAAATGACAATGAGGTGCCACCTCACACCTGTCAGATGGCTATCATCAACAAATCAATAAATTACAAGTGCTCGTGAGGATGTGAAGAAAAGGGAATCCTTGTGCACTGCTGGTGGGAATGAAGACTGGTGTAGCCACTGTGGAGAACAGTATTGAGTTTCCTCAAAAATTAAAAATGGAACTGCCATTTGACTCACTGATCCCACTTCTATGAATATATCCCAAGGAACTTGAAACACCATTCAGAAAGACTCTATGCACCCCTATATTCATAGCAGTGCAATTTACAATAGCTATGTTTTGGAAATAGCCTAAGTGTCCCTCAGCATATGAGTGGATTAAAAAACTATTGTATATCTACACAATGGAATATTATCCAGCTGTAAAGCAGAAAGAACGTTTACCATGTTTGCAAAAACATGGATGGACCTGGAGAGCGTTATGTTAAGCAAAATAAGGCAGTTGGATAAAGTAAGATTTCACTCATTTGTGGAATCTAATGAACAACAAAAACTAATGAACAAAAATAGAACCAGAAACATAGAAACATACCGTCATAGGGATGGCAAGGGTGGTTGGATTTGTAGGAAGAGACCAACGAAAGAACTTGTGTGTGTGTGTGTGTGTGTGTGTGTGTGTGTGTGTACAGACAATAAAGTGGTGAAGGCCTGGGTAAGGGGAAGGGGTGGTCTGGTGGGGTCAATGGGAGAAAAAAGGAGACATATGTAATATTTTCAACACTTAAGATAAAAAAGAAATTATCAGAATTTGGAATAAAAAAAATAATTTGTGTCCAATTAGTATGATCTCATTAGTTAACCTAAATTGTGATGCAGTCCAACCTGCGGACTGTGCTTTTCATGACAAGAAAATTATAGCTATCATTTATGGAAAGTGCTCACCCATTTGAAAATTTTGCCCCATCTGTCAAATAACAGCATTAATAGCTACAATTTATAGTGAGAATCCTCTATGAATCAGTCACTTTGTATTCATCAACTAATAATTTCACAACAACCTTCCATGATGAAGATTATTCCTGACACTGTCCTGGCTAGTATTGCGAAGTGGTTTGAGTGTCAGCCTGAGCAATGAAGGATTACAGGTACTCCTAGTCAAGAGTACATGCCTAGGTTGTATATTCAATCCCCAGCCTTAGTCAGGGCATGTGCAGGGGAAAACCAATTGATGTGTCTCTCTCACAACAATGTTTCTCTCTCTCCTTCCCCCCCTCCCTCCTTCCCTTCCACTCTCTCTAAAAATCAATGGAAAAATATCCTCAGGTGAGGATTAACAACAATAACAAAAAGATCATTCTGTCGCTTTATAGCTAGGCCAACAGAAGTTACATAGATAGATGATATAGATAGATTAGATATAGATATAGATATATATATAGATATATATAGATATAGATATAGATATAGATATATTACCAAAGTTACACAGCTAATAAAGTGAAAAAAAAGTCAGGATTCAAACACAGGTCCCTTTTACTTCTAAGTCACTGTACTTTTTCTACTACATAGTAATGATGAGACTACTCATCAACCAATAACATTAATCATTCCATTACTTTGAATTATCTTCCTCCAATTATGCTTTCCCTATCATTGACATCTTCAGTAGATTGACTCTCATCCTATCTAATAATGAGAAAATATGCTAATTGACCGTCACACCATCACAAATATAAAGGCACCTACATCCAATAAGGAGGAATATGCTAATTGAATGTCCCACCCTCAAAGATGGTGGTGCCCACCGCCATAAGATGGTGGCACCCAGTCCCTCAGCTTTGCACACCTGCCTCAGGAGTCCCTCAGTCCTCTCAGCCCCTTGTCACCCAGAGTCAGCCCGAGATGCAGGCAAGCCTCAGCCTCAGGTAACCAGGTTCAGCTGAGGCTTGTGCTACTGGCAGTATCAGCAGCAGAGATGTGATGGGCCATCACCTTCCCCTGAACACCGGGTCACCTCCCAACCCTGAGGGCTCCTGGACTGTAAGAATAAACAGGCTGGGCTAAAGGACCACAACCTCCAATGCATCAATTTTCATGCACCTCGCCTCTAATCCCATCTCATAAAGAGGTAATATGCAAATTGACCATCACTACAACACACAAGATGGCTGCCCCCATGTGCACACAAGATGGCCACCACAAGATGGCTGACACAAGATGGCCAGCAGGGAAGGGCAGTTGGGGGCAACCAGGCCTACAGGGGAGGGGTTATGGGCGACCGTGTTGGCAAGGGAGGGAAGTTGGGGGTTACCAGGCTGGGAAGCAGTTAGGGTAAGGTGACCAAATCATTCCCCCTTCTCGAGGCATTTTTAAAAAGTCCAGATTTTTTGAAAGAATCTTTCCAATCTTTCCAAAAGTTGGGACTTTTTAAAAATGCCGCAGGACTCAGGAAAGATTGTTGAAAATTGAGACTGTCCCGCCAAATATGGGATGATCTGGTCACCTTAGGTTAGGGGCAATCAGGCTGGCAGGTAGGGAGTGGTTGGGACCCAGCAGACCTGGATTGTGAGAGGGATGTCCAAATGCCCTCTGGGGTCCCAGATTGGAGAGTGTGCAGGCTGGGCTGAGAGACACCACCACCCCCTATACACGATTTTCATGCACTGGGCCTCTAGCTTATAATAAATTTCTTCATTTTTTAACCATAATTCACTTATAATTCTTCCTAGATTTTTTTTGAGCCATCCTCTTCTTAGATGAAATGGACCAAGAAATTCATCGCTCTACCATATATCATCAGACCTCATCTCACCTCACACAACCATGAGTGAATATCTGTAATAACTGGAGAGCACCATAAGAAAATAAAACATGGCCTTGACCTGTTTGGCTCAGTGGATAAAGCATCAGCCTACGGACTGAAGGGTCACAGGTTTGATTCCAGTCAAGGGCATGTGCCTTGGTTGCAGGCACATACCCAGTAATGGGGGGATGGGCGGTGCAGAAGGCAGCTGATTGATGTTTCTCTCTCTCTCTCTCTCTCTCTCTCTCTCTCTCTCTCTCTCATCAATGTTTCTAGCTCTCTCCATCTCCCTTTCCCTCTGTATAAAAGCAATAAAATATATATTTTTAAAGAAAAAAAAAACATATATTTTATCTGCCCCATTATACAATGACTAAATAGCTATACTGGATTCTGAAGCATGAGAAGGCAAAGAAAAAGCACTGATCAGCTCACTTTGGCTGCTTGAAGAACTGTATGCAAAAATGTACACACAGTCGCACATAGAGTTAACTGGTAAAGTAAGTATAGATCAAACATTCTGGGTTGACTTGACATCAGAAGTAGGCCTGGATAGAGAGTATGTGTGTATACAATGATCTGGCTATCAGTCACTCTCCTTTCATTCTTTCCTCTCCTTATTTTAATAGAGAACAAGTCACTTGCATCTTCTTGTTTGACAAATGGTTTTCCCCAATCATCTAACAATATAGTAACTGATTTAGAAAAGACAAAGCACAGGTATCTAATGGCTTAAAAGCACAAGCTATTCTCTCTTCCACCCCATCTGATTTTACCTCTTAAATAAAATCTAACTGAATAACTATTAGAGGACACCAAAAGCATGTGAATAGAAACTTCTTCACTTCCTGAATTTTAGACTTATCATAGGACAGAAACATTAAAAATAGAATGTGTATTTATTTACCCTTCTTACAAAAACACCTTGATACATGCTATTACCTCTGTTCTTACCATAAAGTGTAAGCAACTTTTAATATGATAGTTTATAAACGCAGTGGAATTCTGCAGGGCTCCATGGAACCCTAATGTGCTTTTCCATCACACTAAACCATTTAGAGCTCAATTTTAACACTTGCTGTCATTAAGAAAAATGTGCTGCTCCCTCTTCCATTTGAGAATCACAGTAGCCAATGAATGGTTATTGATCTGAGGTAACTAAAAGGGTAAAATGCAAGGATTGAAATTTGGATTAGCTTCTTTTTATTGGGCTTTACTTTAACATTTCCCAAAGCAGAGGTCACAGTGATAGCATCGATCAGGTGTAAAGCAGATGACATTTAAGTGATCTTGTTTGGCCAACTGCAGCCAGGAGCCTGATTGTCCCTTCTGCCTCTGGAAACAAAGCATTGACTGAGGGCAGAGGTGTTATTACTCATTTCCAACTCCTCTCTAGTGTTCTCCCCAGCTCCCAGAGTGTGCTGACATTTAGGTGAGAATTTCTGTCAGCCCAGGCACTTATCTATCTGCACATTATGCGAGAACTGGCTCCTAGGGAGTGGTGCTGTGCATATGCAGAAGAGCACACATCCTCTCTCCCAGGAAGCCCTCACTTTCTCAATATTATGACAGTCTCATCACTTTTGTTTGATATTTCAGCACAAACAACTACTCATGAGCTAAATTTATCCAGTGCTCTTGCTGCCATCACTAGTTTCTCCTCAGTGCTTGCTCCCTGAGAAGTCAGTGCTCATATAAGGTTGAACATTCACCAGGACATTTCTGAGTGACTACTCATGATTTACCCTTCCAAGTAATGCTTATAATTTAAAATAGTATTCTCAGAGACGTAAATATTTCAAGTCTAAATGGTTCACCCTGATGCCAACCATGATAAAAAAAAAGTATATATTATTTTTTGTTTATAGAGAATAAGATTTATTGTAAATTAGTATACAAAAGTGACTTACTTGTGCAAAAAGATAGAATGGTAAATTCTCACTATTAGAAAATTCATTCAAGCTAACATATTGCTTAGATTAGAATCATCTTTAGAAATCTTCACTTCAAATAGGCTAGGGTTACCTGGAACTAACAAATGCAGAATTAATATTGGTACCTGAGATTGCTTGGATGTAGAAATCTATAATATTAACCCACTGGAATGCACTGTAGTTATCATGCATGAAGGTATATTAATAATGATATATTTTCTCCCAGTTGATTTCTAGGTTGAGTCCATGACTATTCTGACTTACTTAATTTTCATAATCTGCCTTATATTTCCCAAAGAACAAGCTGATTTAGCCTTTACATGAGATAAAATTGTTCTAATAAGAAGAAATAACTTTAGTCAGATATACAATGATATTCTTATGAGAAAACTATAAGATTCCATTACTGAAATCCAGCTATGTAGGCAAAAATATTATTTTAATTTTTTGGTCTATAAAATGAGAACTAATTATGTTCACCAATGGTGTGGTATTATTAATTCCAAGAGAATGGGAGATGCATTATTGAATTATTGGAATGCACACTAATGCCAATATAAGATCAAGATTTATGAAGTAAAAAGGAAGAAAAGTCTAATAAGTGAAGGCTATTTCATAAAAATAGAACACTGAGGAGTATTGCTTTGTATTATTATTATTATTATTATTATTATTAAGCCTTTCCAAGAATAATCTAAGCACAACCAATTTTTACTGTGCAATCAATGAATTGAGGAATAAGATGTAAAATTTTTATTTTCCCCATAGAATAAGAGCCAACAACCAATCAATGAATGCATTTTTTCTCACATTTTGGCATTTTAAGATCCTCAAACTGTTTAAAAAATTATTTTAAAAAATCTGGCAGTCATTGTGCAGGGAAGATGTAGATCAAGGTGGCTTTTACAAATTATTGGCATGGGAAGATATTTTAAAATATTGAATATACATGGCACATCTGATTAAGTAGCATTTAAGTAATACATTGATTCTCATGATCTACAGTATTTATCTTCATCTGTGAAAGGACCGCTACATCAACTTCAAAGGGAAAATCTATGGGGGGCATAGTTCTATAGCAATTTACTCTATGGCTTTCCTTAAGCCAATGGTTAGATAAAACTAGGACTATTTTGTTTGATATCTAATAAAAATGTTAAAGTTGAATGAATTAATATTTAAGACAAGTAATATATATTTAGTCTAAATTTAATGATAATCGCTTTTTCTAATTTGACATGGAAGAAGATATGATATTAGAAAACAGTCATGTTATTGCAAAGTGTTGAATTTATAGTATAGTGGTTGTCAAACTTTAGCATGTATCAGAATTACTAAGAGTGTTTATTAGAACAGAGATTGCTTATCCCCACCCTAAATGTCTAATTCAATAGGCATTTGTTGAAGCCTGAAAATTTGTCATTACATTTTTAACTAGAGGCCCATGCTTGAAATAAGTACAGGGGTAGGGTGCCTAGCCGCTGCTGGCTGCCAGCTGGGGCCTCCATTCTCCAGCTGCCTGCCACTGGCCAGGACATTTCTTTGTTCTGTGCTGCCCCTCTGGTGGTCAGCACACATCATAGCAAGCAATCAAACTCCCAGTGGGTTGAACTCCCAAGGGGACACTTTGTATATTAGACTTTTATATAGAGAGATTAAATTTATTGGATACATGTTTCCAAAGTGATGCTATGCTACCTGCCCAGGAACCACACTCGGAGAATGACTGGAGTAGTATAAAGAAAGAACAAAAAGTAAAGAGATCTGGGTACCAGTTTATTCCAGTCACTGAGCAGATGTGCTTCTTTAGGCAAGTCATCTACCCTCACTAGGTATTTTTGTAAAACAAGTGACAATTTTTTGCTTCTTTATTTCTTGAATATATTGGTTCCAAACTCTTGACGTTCACTCATTAATTTAATAAACATTTGAGTACCTTAATGAGCTAACTCTTAATACTGAAGATATATGATATACAACATGTCCCTTTCCTCATGGAGTTTCCATATTAGTGGGATAACATAAAATGAACAAGCGATAAAATATCAAATGGAGAAAAAGAGAGGCAAGTTCTGGGACTAAAGAGTGACAGTAAAGGAGGTTAAGGGTTAAAATTTTAATATCTCTCATTTGATCATTAAAACAACCACTTTGTGAGATAAGCATTTGTATTTACATGTTGTTACTGAGGAAAGTGCAGCTCAGAAAAGATAAATAATCTTCCCTGTGTTGCACAGCTAAGAGGTAGTAGAAATAGGAATTGAACTTAGATATGACTCCAAATGTTATTCTCTTAACTAATATATCATTTCCCAAATCGATAAAGCTTCTAGGCATGATGACTAGCACAGAAGAGTCATGAAATTAATGTACTTATTGTTATCATTGCTTCTGTAACTGAATTTATCACATAACATCCCATTTCACAGAAGGAGAAACTGAGTCTTAGAAAGATCCAAACATTTACTTAAATTCATCTAGTTGTTAAGCAATAAATCTGAGATAACTATTCTGGCCTGATTGATCACAAAATGCATACTTTTTCTCTATTTTCTCTCCATAAAATGATGACAGTGGTATAACTGCACAGGAAAATTCAACTACATTGGCAGACAAGCATTAAAAAATTATAGAACTGTATGTGTTTCTAAATGTTTTTAGTAATCATTATTTCCTTTTGCTCTAATAATGGTTAATACCTTGGGTATTGGGGAAATCCAGAATATTAAAGAAAAAAACATTTTCCACATGATTTTTTGTTGAGATCATTAAATAGTTTATCTCAGCCTTTAAGCTTCATTCAATTATAAAAAGTCTTTTGGAGATGCATTATTTTAATTAAGGTATTTCTTTGCTGCACATCACGGCGGAGGCAAGCACATAGGAGCATATAAACATATATATATATATATATATATATATATATATATATATATATATATATATATATATATATTTAGTAATTTCTAAGTGAAATTCAGGCTGAATTTCCAAATCAGAATGCTCCTTCTACTGAAGATCATGCTCAATATTTTGCAGGAGTCAAGAAAACTGGTTTGGCAGCAGTACTTACACATCAGGGTGATACATCAAAAGAGTGAGTGGGTAGGCTTGCATTACAGACTGGGGAAGTTCAAACTAGTGTAGTCATTCTATTCATGGTTTTAAGCCAGCCTTTGGAAGTGCTTATTGCCAATTTAAGATGGAAGGTGAAAGATTTCCCTCTAAGTATTGATCAGTTTTCCCTTTTCATTATATAGGAGCTATCAGTTAGTCCCATTGAAGCATTAAAATCTACCAGATCTCCTGGGAAATAGTGTATTCCAACTAAACGTAAGGCTCATCTTTGCAATTGTCTTCTACTTGCAACATCCATAATTAGAAAATAATAAAACCAAGATATGCTCAGTGATTTAAAGTATTTTAAATTTGAATTACTATTTTAAAATTTTTGCTGATGGCATCAGGAAACCTGGGCTGTGGGCAAGAGACACTGGTAATTATTTTCTTAATTTCTTCAACTGAAAAGCACTGAAAAAAAAAATTGGGGGGGGATCAATATTATGCTTGCAACCCAGGGTGTCTACAGGAAAATATAATGATGTAAAATTCTTATCATCAGAGCATAATGTAGGTGGAATAGCAAACTGAATTTTAAACCTCATATAAATTGTACTTAATTGTACCATTGAACAAAATTTCCAGTGGACTTTATTTGGTGTTCTTGGTTTTCCAATAATAAACTTATGACTAGATTGCCTACATGAAAGTAGGAGAGCCCTTCTTTTGGGAAAATAATGAGGAATGTTCAAAGTAATTCTGTAATATCACTATTCACACATACACACACACACACACACACACAAAAAAAAAAAAAAAAAAAAAAAAATTAGTTCTCTCACCCTAGCCAGTTGCTAAGTGGCTAGAGCGTCAGCCCATGGACTGAAGGGTCTGGGGTTTCATTCTGGTCAAGGTTAGGTACCTCTTACCTCTGTTGCAGGCTTGATCCCCAGCCATAGTTAGGGCACATGATGGAAGCAACCAATTATGTATCTCACACACGGATGTTTCTCTCTTGGTTTCTCCCCCTTCCTTCCACTCTCTCTAAAAATCAATTAATAAATATCATCAGGTGAGGATTAACAACAACAAAAATTAGTTTTTTTCTGGGAAAGCAATATAAAGTTTGAACTTAAGAAATATCACCTTCCATTCTCTCATCTTGATATTATTTAAGCTTTTATCAGTAAAAAAAACAAAACAAAACAAAACAGATATTCTACAATATTTCAAATCAAAAGCAAACTCCAAAAATTCACCCTGAAAAGTAAGGTATATGCATTGAAAAGTAATTGAGCTTTTCATTTGAATCACTAAACTCTTCATTTTCAACAACTCTTTTTAATCTTTCCAGTTCAGACCTTGAATATTACCCCAAACAGTTACCATTCTTGCTTTTGGGAGATTTATTGTGCCAAATATTTGAAAAAGATAGTGCCTGTAAGTGCTGAGATGCAGGTGTGCATGGCTGGACTTGGCGCCCAGCAGTGGCCATTAATGCCAAACACAAGTCCTTTGTATTTATATTGCTGCAGGCACAACAGATGTAGGTTCAACTTGTTTTGAAAATCATTCTTATTTTCTATAAATCTAGTTAATGCTTCAAAAACATTCTCCAATTATGAAACCAGCCAATTTAGAAAGTCACCACTGTTAAATATACAGAATTATAAAATACGAGCCTCATTACAATACTGTTATCATTTATTCATTAGTCATCTAGATTAAGTTCATGTCTCAGGGTGCTTAGTTAGAAATGAATGTCAAACTTGCAAGGTTTTATAATTGCCATACCTTTGTATATAGTAAATAGCCATATGCTGGTCTGTAAATAATTAGTTTGGCTTGAAAAATTGCTTATCTGTGCCTTGATGAAGGTCTTACGAGAGGAGTTAGTATAGATGGTATCTTATTTTAATCAATCCTTATTCTTAATCAAAGGGGCCAGTTGCAGTCAGCCCTATGATTTCAATATCCTTTTTAGTCCTTTTAAATAGGTAAATATTCCTTTCTCTTTATATAGATTTCTGTTTGAATGTACACTAGAGAAGTGTTACAATGGCACACATCACATCCTGCAGAAATTGAAGTCGAAGCATTCTTTCATATTCCCATTACAATACTGTTGGAGTTTACAATTAGGTCAACTTAGTGACCTCTATTTAGGAGAGGGTGGAGGTGGAGAAGGATCATTTCATGCTTTTCAATTTGCCAGTGTTGAGATGTAATTGTACATGCAGCTTAGGTTGTACAGCAGCATGTTGATGCCTGTGTATTCTTAAAGGTTTAAAGAAAATTTTAACAGACCTGGATAAAAGTCTTTTTGTTGAACTCTGGAATATTATATATCACATATTATATATCACACTGACACTGAATTCCTGAGACAGGCAACAAATAGTAGGTTAATAACTGAGATATTTGTTAGAATGAGCAAATCCCTTGTTGAATAAAGGCTGTGAAAGAAATTGGCTTCTTGTACAGCACACTTCAATTTGTGGGGTCATATTGCAGGCCTTTGGCCATACCTCTCCTGTCTTTAGAGCCTCTCTTTGATCGAGTTAGTCTGATTATGGTGCAGAGTAGCCAGAGCCCAATGGGTTTATGAATTCTTTTGATTTTACAGTTTAGTAAAGAAATCTTTCCTGGGAAGCCATGTGAGTTGTAGTTTTGAATCAATGAGGCTGGGTGGGAAGAAGGGGGTTCAGGTCAAGGTCACTTAGAATCATTGGAATGCTATTTGAATTAGTCGGCATGAATGTCTCATTAATTTTATCAACTGTTTTGATAGGTTCATATACATTCAGATGTTTATCTCCTTAGTTCTGATAAATTTCCATTGGGATACTAAGTTTCTTAAGGAAATGATGTTTTTATTTCCATCAATGCCTAAGTACAACCTGGTGCATATTTGGAGCTCAATAACTGCTTGTTGAATGGGTGATATTGTTGAATGAGTTTTGAGAAATGGGCCTTTTAAAGGTGAGTTATAATGATCTTATTAGAATGAACAGAGAGAGAAAAGTAGAATAATTTTGGGTATGACCACAATTAAAACTTACATCAGCTTTCAATACTATGCAATCACTAATAAAATTATATTGATCCTATGAAATCTATTAAAGGGCTTCTGTTATTACAATACTAAATCTAAGAAAAGTTTTACATTTATCCTCTAAAGCAGAGTGGCCCTTTAAAATAAGGCTTGTCCAGAGGTAATGAATCATCATAACTTGATCATGCATCTTAGTTTTAGCTGTTAAGTATGGTGTCAAAACCTACTTGTCAGTTTCATAATGTATGAGTTATTGATATAAATCTATATTTGGTTTAAGTGTTCATATTGTTATGTAGTCTGTCATGTCCGGTCAGTTTGGTCATTTTTTTTTCATATCCATATCCTATCTTAAAGAAGAATACATTAGTTCTTTTGTGCAGAACATTAAAATGTTTAAAATAGTTTAAAATATATATTTTTATTAATTTCATAAAGAAATGTAGAGACAGAGAGAGAGAGAGAAACATCAATGAGAGAGAATCATTGATCAGCTGCCTCCCGAATGACCCCACTGGGGATAAAGCCTGAAACCTGGGAATCAAACTGTACCTTAACCTGGAATAGAACTCTGACCTCCTCATTCCTGGGTTGACATTCAACCACTGAGCAACACTGGACAGGCCAGGCATTGCTTTAAATACAACTTTTTTGATATTTATTGCAGATCAGAAAATGAATAGGCATATGAAGCAGCTGTATTGGTGTAAAGATTTAATGAAGTCTCCTCAATAGTTCATCCTGGCCAGCATGGCTCGGTGTTTGAGCATTGACCAATGAACTGGTAGGTCACAGTTCTATGCCAGATCAGAGGATACATGCCTGGGTTGTGGGCTTGATCCCCAATGAGGGGGGGGGGGGCAGGTTCAGGAGGCAGCCAATCCATGTTTGCTTCTCATCACTGATGTTTCTTTTTCTCCCTCTCCCTTCCTCTTTCTGAAATCAATAAAAACATATTAAAAAATAAAAATATAGCAATGCCTGTATTTCTAATACTGAAGAAACAGTATTATTATCATGTTTCTATTATTCCATATAAGTGATTTAATTGTGTTATGCAAAATTTGTTCATAGGATTTTATTTTTAGGGCATATGAATAACTGAAATTCTCCTCAAAACCAGAAGTAATCTTTTCTGAAATATCTAAGAAAAGTGAACTCTTTGCAATTGTTAAGGCATTATTCTAAACTATATTGGGAAAGAAACAATTAGAAAATTTATCCTTGAATTAGCAAATTTGCTGAATTTCCACACATTGGGAATTTATACATTTTCGGTGTCTTACAAGTTTCCCATGGTAGTTCCTAATGAAATATCAACAATCAGGGAAACTATGGAGGTACAGTGTGATAATATAATTTTAGAAAATAAACATTCTAGACAGGCTGCTGTATCGCTGAATAAATCTCACTGTAGCAGGAGCTCTAAAATGGCTGTGCTGTTTTTCCCATAAGTTAATGACTTCTAGAGTTTCTCCTTATTAATTTACTAGAGGCCTGGTGCATTAAATTCATACACTTCGAGCGGGGGGGGGGGGGGAGTTCCCTCAGGGCGGCCTGTGCCTGCTCACAGTCTAGGAGCCCTTGGGAATGTCCAACTGTTGGCATAGGTCTGCTTCCCCTGGGCATCCTTAACACGGACCCCAGTTTCTGGCTGTGGGAGTTCACTGACCACCACGGGGCAGCTCCTGCACTGGGCACCTTCTTTCTAGTGGTCAGTGCCTGTTATAGCAACCAGTCATTCTACCATTTGGTGAATTTGCATATTAGCTTTTTATTGTACAGGACTAGAGGCTTGGTGCATGAGTTTTGTGCAATGCAGAGGGGCATGTCCCTCAGCCCAGCCTGCACCCTCTCCAATCTGGGATCCCTCAGGGGATGTCCGACTGCCGGTGTAGGCCCAACATCCTAAACTGGCAGTCAGACATCCTTCTCACAATCTGGGACTTCTGGTTCCCAACCACACGCCTGCCTGCCTGATTGCCCCAACCACTTCTGCCTGCCAGCCTGCCAACCTGATCATCCCCTAACCATTCTCCTTCCAATCTGATCAATGCCCTACTGTTCCCCTGCCAGTCTGATCACCCCCAACTGCCCTCCCCTGCAGGCCATCTTGTGGTGGCCATCTTGTGACCACATGGGGGCAGTCATCATCTTGTGACCACATGGGGGGTGGCCATCTTGTGTGAGGGTTTGATGGTCAATTTGCATATAGTCTTTTTATTATACAGGATATTAAGCACAAGAGTAATATGCACCTTGTAAGTAGTAAAACAATACAAAGATATGTAAAAATTGCCAATAATCATTCTCATTCTCTCTCCATATATTTATCCATGATCATATAAGTATAAACATATAAAATTATATTTATATAAGGTTTTATGGTTGTCCATTTTAAAAACATAATCATAATGTGTACATTATTTTATAGCTTGCATTTCTTTTTTAAAGAATATATTTTATTGATTTTTTTACAGAGAGGAAAGGAAAGTGATAGAAACATTGATGAGAGAGAAACATCGATCACCTGCCTCCTGCACACTCTCTACTGGGTATGTGTCCCCAACCTGGTACATGCCCTTGATCAGAATTGAACCTGGGACCCTTGAGTCCACAGGCTGTTGGTCTATCCACTGAGCCAAATTGGCTAGGGTTATAGCTTGCATTTATTAGTCAACAATATATTATGGACATTTGTCCAGAACACTATATATAAATCTAATACATTCACTTTTACAATATGGATATTTCATTATTTAATGATTTAGATTAATGGACAAATAAATTGATTTCCTTTTTCTCCAGCATCAGTACAATGCTTAATTAAAGATTTTGTACATATACATCACATGCTTGTGCTTTCATTTCTGTAGAGTCAGATAGATGCTTTCTAGGCAATATTGCTAGTATCCTTTTCAAAAATATTGTAGGAATTGATATATCTGAAAAGCAATGTGTGTAATTACTTCCCCATAACTTGTCAGAACAAGTGACATTGGTTTCATAATTTTGCCAATCTGATTAATAATATGTGATTCTCATGTGTTTTTTTTTTAATTTGCATCACCCTATTAGTGTTTTACTCTATATTTTCATGCATATATATCATCTATTATCTATCATCTATCTATCTATCATCTATCTATTTATATATCATCTATCTATCGTCTATCATCTTTCATCTATTTATAATGTTTTCTTTTAATATGAATGCATAGTCTTAGCTCTTTAAATTTTGATATTTTACCTTTCTAATATATATATATATATATATATATATATATATATATATATAATATATATTAGGGAAATTGATCCCATGTAACTACAAACATTTGAATAAGTATGTATGTTTGTTTGCTCTATTCTTTATATATTTTGCCTTTGTTATTTTTATTATGAAATCAAATATAATTTTACAAGAGGCCTGGTGCATGAAAATTCATGCACTGGAGGGGGGGGTCCCTCATCCCAATCTGCCCCCACTTACAGTCTTGGAGCCCTCAGGGGCGGGAGGTGACCCAATGATCAGGGGAAGGCGATGTTCCCATCACACCTCTGCTGCTGTCACTGCTGGCAGCACAAGCCTTGGCCAGCCCTGGTTACCTGAGCCTCGGGCAGCCCAGGGCAGCTGGGCCTGCACCTTGAGCCAGCCTTGGGCAGCTATGGGGCTGAGGGGACTGGGGAAATCTGGAGGCAGGTGCAAGGTGGGCCTGGGATTGCTGCACGCCTGCCACCCTGGTGGGGCTCAGGGGACTGGGTGCCACCATCCTGTGGCTGCGGACCCACCATCTTTGAGGGCATAGCAGTCAATTACCATATACCTTATTGACTATGGGTGCTGCCATATTTAAGGGCAGGGCAGTCAATTAGCATTCTCCCTCTTTATTAATTAGGAATTTTCTTTAAGTCTTCTGATTTTTTTTTTATTTGATTGGGAAGATCTTCCCTACTCCAAGGTTACAGAAACATTGAGGGGCTCAGTTCATGAATTTCTGCAGCTTGAAAGGAACTGTGGGCTGTGAAGTTGCGGTGGGCACAGGGCCAAGTCTAGGCCCCTCCTTGGTGACCCACCCAGTTCCTTATGCTGTGACCCCTACCCCCATCTCCCTGGTCTGCTGGCAGCCCAACTCCCGCCAGCACTGCTCCCATGCACTAATGGCACCAGCCCTGCTTGCACCCACTGATGGTGTGGAGCAATTGGGGCTGGCGCTATCAAAGGGTGCAAGCAGTGGCTGCTGCCCCAATTGCCCCTCAAGAAGAAGGGTAGTTGAAGAAGCTCTCAGGGGCAATTGGGCCAGCAACCGCCACTTGAACCTGCTGATGGTACCAAGTGATTGGGGCTGGCACCAGACACCGGCAGCAAGTGCAAGTGGCATCTCTGGTTCCAGCACCAGGTGCAATCGCCTGGTGGGACCACAACATGTGGGAGCAAAGAATTTTCAGTAACCACCAGAGGCTCCACCTGATGACAACGACTGGCACCCTGCTTTGATCTGGTGCTCCTGCTCACCTGCTCCACTATCCCACCGTGGCTGATGCTAACCATGTTCCATGCACGCCCCTTGGTGGCCAGCACACATCATAGCAACCAGTTGTTCTGCTGTTTGTCTATTTGCATATTAGACTTTTATTATATAAGATTATTTAACACATATCCATACCTATAGATTTTTGCAGAAATTTATTTTTCAAAGAAAGAGGCATATCTTATTTTATAAACAATTGGTTGGACAATCATTTATTTAATTAAATTAATTTAATTAATTAATTAAATAAATAAACCATCCTTTCCCCACTAAATTGAAATACTGTTGTGCCAAAATTTAATTTCTCATAGACACTTAGATATATTTTATGTTAATCTGTTCTCTTCTAATAATCAATTGATCTTTTTATATAGTTCTGTGTGGATGTTGATCCTATACTTCTTGAATAATGAAGTATTTTTTTTGCTGTGTTAATATGTACACACACACACTCATATCCACATACCTTATATAGATAGGTCTATCTATCTAAAATATATATGATATATATTTATACATCAATAAGTAAATTAAATAAATAAATATGTGTATATTTACTACTTTGACTATTTCAATTTATTCATTCATAGTAATTTAAATAAGCTCAATTTAATTTAAAAAGTAAGATAAAATAATCATTGAGATTTTTATTGAAATAATTTTTTTCAGAAGCAATCATATTGACATGAATAATAACAGTTTTATTTCAGCCTTTCCAGTTATTATACTAGCTAGATTATCTAGTATGATGTTGACTATATATGATGCTACCTGATTAAAAAATATGGAGCATTTTCAATGTTTTACTATTAGGTATAATTTTTGCTGTTGATTATGTGTAGATTGCTGTAGGTTATATGTAGATATAAGACTATGGAAATGTTCTGCTTGATCTTATGTCAGCTTCAGTATGTTTTTCTGCGATTTTTTTCTATTTCACTAAATTTTCAAAACATTTTTCATAGGGTCCTCTTATTATGTTTTTAAAAAAGATTTTTAAAAAATATGTTTTTATTGATTTCTAAGAGGAAGGGAGAGGGAGAAAGAGATAAAACACAAATGCTGAGAGATAATCATTGATCCACTGTCTCCAGCACAATCCCTAGTGGGAAATTGAGCCTGTTATAATACTTGGGCATGTGACCTGATTGGGAATGGAATCATGACCTCCTGGTTCATGGATTGATTCAACCATTTAGCCACACTGGCCAGGCCTGCTATTATCTTTTTGATGCTTTGTAGAATTGGTAATGCTGCCCTCTTTTTCTTTAATGATTTACTAAATTATATCATGTTCTACTTTCTTTTTTTCCCCTTGATCTGGCTTTTTATGACTTTATTAATTTTATTCCTATTTTCAAAGAACTAAATTCTGGCTTTATTGATTTTCCCCATGTAATGTTTGGTTGCTACTCATTTATTTCTTATTAATTGAATAGTTGAGAGATATTGTTATTAGACCCCCGGTGTTTTATTCTTGGGTCCAACTGCTTGCACACACTGGTCCAAAGAAATGCATGAGCAGGAGTTTGCAGTACAGTGGTGCCTCGCATAAAGAACGCCTCGCACAGCGAACGCTGCACACAACAAACTTCATTTCATGATTCATACAACAAACTTCGTTTCACACAACAAAGTCGCCCGAGCTTCCACGACCGCTTTGCCCGAGCTTCCACGACTGCTTCGCCCGAGCTTCCACGATCGCTGCGGATGTATTGCATCCTTCTGCGCAGGCACTGCAGGCAGTCGTTAGTCACTGCGCTTAACTTAAGCACGCACGTATCGCGGCAATCGTTCTTCATTACGAATTAAATCACGCACGTATCACGGCAGTCGTCCTTTTAAGTTAAACTCAATATTTTTTTTTTATATCATGATGTATCTAAATAAAAATAATAACAAAAAATTTATCTTTTTTTATGTCATCTTAGCATATTTTATGCTACAGAACGAATTATTTTTTTTAACATGTATTGTTATGGGAAAACACGTTTCACATAACGAACTTTTCGCATAACAAACTTGCTCCTGGAACGAATTAAGTTCGTTGTGTGAGGCACCACTGTATATCGACAAAAACTAGTTTAATATCGAACTGGCCAACACAGAGATGGAGAATTTGTCCTCTAAACAAACCGATGGCCTGTAGGTTGCATATTATACAGGGCAAGATCACAAGACACTGTGGGTTAGGGGTTTAGGGTTGTGCTGGGAGCTGATTGTTAATAGGTGAGGTAAGTGTATTAAATCATTTATTCTGGTCTTGAGGACAGTTCTGAGGTCTTTTCTGGAGTTCCTTTGTCTGGTCTCATGTGAAAATAGTCAGGGGTATTCGTGCCTTAAGACTCAGGAACTAGAAATATAAGTTAGGTCAAGATGATATATTTAGCCTGCCAGAGGTCCAAACTTGTGACCATTAGTCAGGTCCAGGCTACTGTTTCCTGCTGCCTTAGGGGTTGCTGATTATCCCAGGGAAAGGTTAAGTCTCTGAAGAGGGGGATGGAAGGGGAAGGAGTGGAGGGGGAGGGGGAGAGAGAGGTGATTTCTAGAGCTAGGATTTAAAACTGAATTTAATCAAACTTAAGGACCCTAAGTTAGAAAGATGACTAAATCATCTATCTCATAGAGTTAGAAAAATCTTGGAATCATGAGACAGATGCTCAGCATTTATTTTCAGTGTTTCTTCTTTTATCATGTATGTACTTAAAGCTATGTATCTTCTTTTAAGCTTTTACTGCATCTCACAATATTTAAATGTTACTTTTGCCTCAAAAATTTTCTAAGCTATTTTGTGAGTTTTTAGACTTCTGCATTAATATAAGCATGTTTCTCAACTTCAAAGATACATTTTAAAAATTTTATTTAAATAACAACTGATATCTAGCTTAATTTCACTGTGGTCATAAAGCAGATATCATATAACTAGTCTTTTCAAACTGGTGAAGAAGTGATTTATTACCAAACACATTATCAATTATTGTAAATTCTAGTGACCTGGTGCACAAAATTCATGTACATGAAATGGGGATTAGAAGAAATAATTTAATATTGCTATTTGCCCTTTCTCTATAATAGAAGTATCAAAGATGAAAGAAAATTAGTAAAATGTATATGAAAACCTTCCTCCTGTCAGAGTCTGGGGCCCACCACAGGACCCAGAGTCAAGTCCCTGTTCAACAACGTGCACCTCAAAATCACATGAGATCCAGACCCAGCTGTCTCCCCCTCCCCACTTGGCTATATCTAGACCTGGCCAGTCCCACCCTACTAGGCAGGGGTTGTAGCCTCAGGTTCCCTGGCCTATTGCCAGGATGGGGGGTGTGGCCAGAGGTCCCCTGGCCTAGTGCTGGGGCAGGGGGATCAGACTGAGGCCCCCTATCCCAGCACCAGGATGGGAAGCACACCTTGAGGTCTCCTGTCAAGCCCTGCAGGGTGGGGGAGGGTATAGCCTCAGGTTCCTGCTGATTGCTCCTTAAGGTTCCTTATGGGAACTTGGCCTCAGCTGTGGGTGCATTCACCTTTGTGATGGAGTGATGGTCAATTAGCATATCCCCTCTTTATTATATAGGATTCCATATACAGTTGAAAAGAATGGGAATCTGTTATTGATAGATGCAATGATCTGAATATGTCACTTTGGTCAAAATTGTTATTTGTGTTCTTCAAATTGTTTAAATATTTTCTGGTTTGCCCCTACATGTCCTATCAGTTACTGAGATAGAAAAATTAAATTATTCAGCTATTATAGAGATTTGCTATTTTTGTCAAAGCCAGAAGAAAATCCTTGGTGTTCTTAATTAATGGAACTTTCACTACCTTTCTAATAATATTTATAAGTACTCTTTTGGGTTTTTTCTACTTCTTACTGTGTGACTTTTAATAATCATTTATTTATTTATTTATTTATTTATTTATTTATTTATTTATTTATTTTTTGCTGTGGAGTTGTTACAGTCATCCCAGAGATCCCATAAAAGGTGTTACTAAATAGCCCCTTGAGTCAGAGGGAGAAGGCTGTCTCCACCCCGCTTCTTGTCTTCTCATATAAATGAATTTAAACGAGAGACCCTAGTTGCATTGTGATAAAGCTAATTTATTAAAGCAGCAAATTTATTAAGGCAACAAGGCAAGCAAATCTGTACATCTGGCTTATAAATAGCAGATGACCTCTCAGCTAATCTGAAGAGCAAGTCAGATGGAGGTCCAGAGCATTACATACCCTTGTGCCTATAGGTTTCAAAATCCCTTTGCTGAATATTTTGGTACAGATTAATTCTCAAGATTCCTTTTTACTTTGCCATGGCCTTCCCAGAAGCCATGAGAAGCACCTGGCAATTTTATCTGTCAAGCCTTGACTCTGTTGCCTTTTCTGCTTAAGGAGTAAATCTGTCTTTTTCCTTTCCCCTCTCCCTCTCCTTGTCTGTATTCTCTCCATAGGGAGGCTATTAACCATTTGCTCTGAAGTGCCTTGGGCTGGAGAAAATAATGGCTTATTATTTACAAGCTGACTGCAAAACACCTACACTGTTTGGCCTTGTTTTAACATTCCTATTCCCTATTCTACAGTACTTAACCTGGAATTTTCCTAGCTTCTCACTGCCCTGTAACAAAGTCATCATTAATATTTCCTTAATAGTAATACCCTCTTTTATATATGTAGTTATTATGCCTGCTTTATTTTAAATGCTTAAAGACTTTGTTTTAAATTTTTCAAAGTTTTGTTTCAAATAACAAATTTTCATTCTATTTTTTTTTTCCTGGGCATTTAATTAAATATAGCTTTATATCTTCTGCTCTAGTTTCATTTGTTTTTTGTGGGTTTTTTAAATATATTTTATTGATTTTGTACAGAGAGGAAGGGAGAGAGATAGAGAGTTAGAAACATCGATGAGAGAGAGTCATGCCCTTGACCGGAATCGAACCCGGGACCCCTCAGTCCCCAAGCCGACGCTCTATCCATTGAGCCAAACCGGTCTCTGCTAGTTTCATTTGGTTTTGAGTGAGATTGTTTTCATAATATTTAAATTTAATATTTAGTTAATTTATTTTCAATCTGAAATTTTAAAACAGCATGTAAGTTTCTAAATTTTAGTTATGTTTCATAGTGTTATCAATGGGGTGCCTTCTGCGTCCCTATCTGTTTCTGGTGGAAGAACATCAATTCTTTTGATGTTCCAAGGAAAGGAATTTCCTAAGACTTGCATGAGAAGATGAGTGACCTTTATTTCTGTGGAATTAAACCCCTGGGTTTCCAATTTCCCATTCCCATCCCTCCCACTATGGGAAAAGCCCACACTTGTCGTCAATAGGGCTAGAACTAAGGCCACTGCCCAGAATTTCTGCTCCATATCAGAGTCCAGTCCAGTCTAGCATCTGTTGTAGTTAGCTTGTGTTCCCAGCTGCAGTCCATTGCGTGTGGGGTTCCCATGACCATATGCTGTGTGGGTGCTTGAAGCCACATGGCAGGCGAGTGTGGGTCGAGGAGCAAGAGTGACAGCACAAGAGCAGAACAAGACAGGGAGAACTCTTTGTCTGGGGATTATAATCAAGACCTTAACCAATTAACCCTTCAAGATTTTGCAGGTTTGTAGTGACTTCATTCCCTTCCCACCCCAGCCAATTATTTTTTCCCAGGTTAGATTGACAGTCTAGCACCTTCCCTATGTCACCCTGACTTCACTGCATATGTGTCTATCTCCCTCTTTGTTGGACCCCCTTCTCCAGTGATTTGCAGGAAATGGACTGTTGGTTCCCTGGAGAACATAACTTGCAGCTTCCTGGTGAAGCTGCCCAGATGACCATGCTTATAATGTCTGGCCCCCCTTTGCTCTATTACTATATTAATATTACTTAGCTAACTTTGACAATAACAGTAGGTTATAATGATAGTTCTCTTTTTAAATTAGTTTACTAATAATTTATAATTTTTGTTTCATATATTTACTAATCAGGGTCATGATATTGTGATTTATAAGAACTATATATTTGGTCATTCAGATGACCAAAATATATTTCTTATATACATTTGGTCTTCATCCACAATTCCTGGCTTATAGCTCCTAAAACCCTTGGAATTTCCTAAGTATTGAGTGACTTTTGGATCTTACCTAACAATGGGGACTGGTTGCCTAGGGAGCCAAGTATGTGATTAGAGGGATGGAACTTTCAATTCTGCCTTGGACCTCCTAGGAGGGGAAAGTGCCCAGAGGCTTAATCCATCATTAGTGGCCAGTGATTTAATCAGTCATGGCTATGTAATGAAGCATCCATAGAAATCCAAGGGACAGGTTTCAGAGACCTTTTGGTTGGTGAACATGTGGAGGTGCTGAGAGAATGGTGAGCTTGAAGAGGGCTTGAAAGTTTCACACCATTTCCCCAAGCCTTACCCTATGTATTTCTTTCATCTGGGTGTTCCTTTTATAATAAACCAGTAATCTAGTCAGTAAAATGTTTTTCTGAGTTCTGTGAGCCACTCTAGCAAATTAATCAAACCCGAGGAGGTTGCTTTAGGAACCTTTGATTTCAATCGGGACTTGGAACTGGCTTCTGATGTCTATGTCAGGGGTATATAGTCTTGTAGGACTGAACACTTAATCTGTGGGATCTGATGCTGACTCCAGGTAAATTATGCTATAACTAACCAGAATTGAGTTGAATTGCTTGTTGGTGTGGGGAAATACAGCCCCCCACATTGGAATTAATCTCAGAACACCAGAAAAGGGGTTATTGAGAACTTGTTAATTAATTTTCATGTAGTTGAATGTGTTACTTTTACTCATTTAAAATGTTATTTGTATCGTGATTAGAAAATCGTATCCTCTAAAAGTTTTATTTTGCTGAATTTATTAACCTTTTTAATGGATAAACATATAATTTGTATAAATAATTCATAATTATAAGAAAATTTATATTTTCATTTGTAGAATTAAAAAATTGTAAAATTGAGCTTGTATGTATTCTCAAACCATTACATTCTTGTTCATTTATTGATTATTTGATCCTCCCTCTCTCTTGTTCTCCTTCCCTCTCTAGGTCATATTTTACTTATATAAAGGTAATTTTCACCTTCTTCTATTTAGTGCTGTTTGACTACAGAATAAATTTTTTATGATAATAATGGTAATCCTCCTGATGTCTTTTTGTTTACATTTGCTTGTAATGTAATTGTTTGTTCCTTTATTTGAAACATTTTTTTCACCTTGTTTAGATATGTTTCTTGAAAATATCATATATTTTGATAGCACTTTAAACTACATCTTCTGACTTTATTGTGGAATATATTCCTTGGTGGCATTCCAAATATAATGTAACAGCTGATATATATTGTTTTATTCCTTCAATTTGTTTTATATTTTCTATGTATTTTATTTTGTTGTTATTTTCTTCTGTTCTTATTTTTGTAGTTAGTTAAGATTTTTGAAATTTCTTCCCTCTTGTTAAATTTGACATTCTACTATGTTTTTGAATACCGCAGGTGGATGCTTTTTCATCCTTAATAGTGATTTTCACACACAAACACATATACAACATATCAAAGTAAAATAATACATCGGCATTCACTAACATGCCTTACTTGCCCATCTTCTCCCCAAACCCCATATGAAACTTAAATATTTAGCATTACTTACTTCTTGGAAGAGACATTTTACTAATCTTCACACAACCGTAGAGTATTCCTAAGATAGTTTTAAAAAATTAGTTGGCTATTATTACATTTTCTTTTATATGTTTCTTTTCTGTTTTAAGAATCCTGTTTAAACTATTCATTTAACTACAGTTAAACCTCCATATAATGGACTAATTTCAGATGAGGGGGTGTCCATTAAAGCCGAAAGTCCATTACATAATAAAGTAGGTTTTCTGAAGGTGTATGTTAAAAAATTGACAAACTAATTAGTTTACCTGTTTTTATTCATGGAGACATGTTGATTTAATTAAAATTAAAAATGTCTGAAAAGTTTAATTTCACAGAAAAGTTTTCTATATGCATTATTGGTCTTGTGCCCCTGCTCACTTGTTCCACTATCCCACTGAGGCAGACACCTGCCACTTTCCACAAGTGCCCCCTGGTGGTCAGTATGCATCATAGTGACTGGTTGTTAGGTTGTTCCTCTGTTCAGTCTATTTGCATATTAGGGTTTTAGATATAAATATGCATAATCCATGGACACAGACAATAGTGTGGAGAAGGCTTGGGAGGGGTGGATGCTGGGAGGAGAAAGTCCATGGGGAAAAAAACAACAAAACAAAGAGGAAATCTGTAATACTTTCAACAATAAAGAAAAAAATAAAAATAAATTTAACAGGGTGTTAATTTTCACATATGACATCTGGGCTGGAAATTTTGTTCATTTAAGTTGAAGTCCATTAAATCCAGGCTTGAAAAATCAAGGGTTTACTGTATAGATACCATAAAAAATAAATTTATCACTAATGTTTCTTTACATTGTTATTTTCCTCCTTTTGATTTCTCTGTTCTAAATAATCTAGCTTTTGATCAGAATTCTTTCTTACATGTTTTCTTAGATTAGGGTATATGTTGTTAATGACATATGAATACTCATGTGTTCTTGAAATATTTGTCTTTTGCTTTTATAGGTGAACACAATGTGGTGGGGTTTAGTAGTCTTTTTTTAAAGATATATTGAGATTTTATTGGTGATTCTAAGAATGTGTGTTTCTAACAGTGAATGTGTGATAGGTTAACTTAACACATTAAAATAGTTCCAGAGCATCTGTTCAGACAAAAAAAAAAAAAAATATTCCCATTAAAACCTATTCAAGTCATGCAAAAACCATTTTTCAGTGTCATTCAACTGAGAAGAATACTGTTCAGCACACTTCTCCTGAGGTGGTCCATACTGGGAAAGCTTTGCTTTCAGATTTTTATTTTCTTCTGTAAGAGCTTGTTATTTCTCTTTCATTGCCATAGGGGTGTTGAACTCAATCAGAGAAGGGGCCAAAATCTAAAATCCAGCCTAAATCACGGGCCGAATGGTTTACTGAACAGTCATAAACTGTCATTGTGATGGAAACTCAGCGGAGTGCAGTGATGACAGAGCGGTGCGGGCCACATTGCAAGGCCTGGCGGGATGGATTTGGCCCGCGGGCCTTGTGTTTGACACATGTGGTAGGCGGAGCAGCTTTATTTCTGGATTTTCTGGGGTAGCAGCTCCTAGATGAAGCTTTAAAATATCAAAAGCACTATTGGGTTTCTCTGATTCTTCAGATAAAGCTATACTAATGTAACAGGGAATGGATACACCATCCTATATAATAAAGAGCTAATATGCTAATTAGACCAAACAGCTGCATGACCATCAGGATGACATTCCAGACAACCTTCCAGATGAAGCCAGGGCTACAAGGACTTGCCAAGGCTGTGAGGGATTGTGAGGCCTGGCCAAGGCTGTAGGGCTGAGCCCCTTGCACGAATTTCATGCATAGGGCCTCTAGTACTTAAATAGAGCAACACATATTAATTTTAGTAAATGTTAAATCCATCTTATTACTATAACCTGATTTTTTAAATTTTAAAATTAGAGCTTGCATGTTAAAAGTTTTTGTTTGTTTATTTGTTTTTGTTGTTGTTGTTGTTTTTTGGTGTTTTTTTTTTTTTAGTATACTTCACAGTCCAGCAGTTTCAATTCCTGTGTGAAACTAAGGAGCAGCCTGAACTTTAAGGTTCTGTCTGGCATCCATTGTCCAAACTCAGAAATTCACTGACGAAAACCAGATGGCCAACTCAAGGACACTACCTGCATGTCAACAGTTGATCTCTTTGTTCTGATTTTCCTCCCTCTCCTTATAAAAACCTTTGTCTGAACAGAATGTTAAGATGATTTTTTGAGGACAGAAGTCCACCCCCCCCAATCTTCTCAAGTCACTAACAACTTGAATAAAACTCTTTCCTTTTCATAAGCACCTGTCTCATGAGTTTCACTTTTGTTGCACCAGGCAGCCAAACAAACCTGGTTGGTTACACCAATACCTTAGTCATTGTA